>NW_008329133.1:1294823-1304137 GCF_000622305.1 Nannospalax galili
TTAAAGTTCAATATCTTTAGCAGTCAGAGAAATGCATATTAAAACTGCATTGGTGCTTGGGTGATAGCTCAGTCAGTAAAGTGCTTGCTGCACAAGCATGAGGATCTGAGATACCCAGGACCCGTGTAAAAAAAGCCAGCATGTTTCCTTCTCAGAGCTGGGGAGAGTGATAGGAGGCTCATTGGAGTTCACTGAACTCCAGTTCCAGCCAGCCTAGACCACTTGGTGAGTTCCAGGCCAAATGAGAGACCATATCTCAGAAAACAAAGGAGGATGGCACCTGAGGAACAACACTCAAGGTTGACCTCTGGATTCCACGTGCATGCACACACACACAAACACACACACACACACACACACACACACACGCACGCACAAAGACATTGAAAGTAACTAAAGTTTAAAAACAGGCTGCAGGGCTGGGCATCGTCACGCACACCTTTAATCCCAGTACTCAGGAGGCAGAGGCAGGCAGATCTCTGTGAGTTCAAGGCCAGCCTGGTCTACATAGTGAGTTCCAGGACAGCTGGGGCTACAGGGAGACCCTGTCTCAAAAAGACCAAAAAGATTTTTTTTTTAATGAAAAAATAAAATAAAAACAGGCTGCAGTGACATTCTATTTCACACAAGTCAGAATGACTATAAACAAGAAAACAAATGATCGTAGGTGAAATAGGTCTATAATTCCAGCTACTCAGGAAGCTAAATGATTTCAATTTAAAGGCCTGCCTGGGCTAGAGAATGAATTCAAGGCCAGCCTGGACAATTTAGGAAGACACTGTCTCAAAATAGAAAGAAAAGAGGGCTGAATATATTGTTCAGTGGCGGAGCACTTCCCTAGTGTGTGTGTGTGAGGACCCAGGTACAATCTCTGGTACCACCAAAAAGAATACAACAAATGCTACTGAAGATGTGTGGAAAGAGGATCTCTTATACTATACTAGAGGAACTATAAACTGGTACAGCAAGGGACATGAAAACATGTTCAACATCATTAGCTATTAGAAAAATGCACATTTAGGGGCTGGAGAGATGGCCCAGCGGTTTAAGAGCACTGGCTGCTTTTGCAGAGGACCTGGGGTCGATTCCCAGCATCCACATGGCAGCTAACAACTGTCTGTAACTCCAGTTCCAGGGGATCCGACACCCTCTTCTGACCTCCACAGGCATTGCATGACATGGGTGCACTTATATACATGTAGGCAATGTACACATACACATAAAATAAAATAAAACATAAAATAGAAAAATGCATAAACTGTAATTTGCAATCACTGCACATCCATGAGAATCACTAAAATAAAAAAATAGTAATATCAAATGTTAGCAAAGAAAAATGGGTCTTTCACAAATGTTAGGAATTTACAATTGTAAGGCTCTGGAAATCATTCTGGTAGGTTCTTATAAAACTAAGCCACACAAGGTACTCAGGCATTTATCCCAGAGAAATGACATTACATTTATGTGAACACACAAAAATCTCTATGTAAATGTTCATACTATTTTTATTTATAAAGCAAAACCAACAATCCAAATGACCTTCAGTTTGTGATTAGATAAATAGATTCTGGTACATCCTGCCAAAATAATACTAATCATCAATAAAAAGGAGCAAACTTTGAATACACATAACAACCGAGATTAACCTCAAGAGCACTATGCCTAGTAAAAAAGACAATCTCAAACGGTTATATAGTATGGGGTTCTGTATTTTTGAGACATGGTCTCCCTGTAGCCCCAGCTGGCCTGGAACTTGCTATGTAGACCAGGCTGGCGTAGATCTCAGAGAGAGATCTGCCTGCCTCTCCCTGCAGAGTGCTGGGATTAAAGGTGTACACCACAATGCCTGGCTAAAGATTCTATCTAAATACCATTCTCAAAAGTTTAGTGATTTTTTTTAAAGGTTTAGTGATTTAAAATGGAGTAATCATTGCTAGGCTGCAAAGATGGGGCAGCTGTCCACTCACACTAATGCATGTAAGTACTATATTAAGTAAGTACTATATTCAATACCAACTCCCCTATTTTGTATTATACTATAATTACATAAAATACCACCATCAAGAGAAGTTTGGTGATAGGTACATTGGGCTTTATGTATCACTTTTGCAACCTCTTGTGAATCTATAATTATGAAAGATTATCTGTTTAGGAGCTGAAGAGATGGCTCAGTGGTTAAGAAAGCATACTGCTCTTGCAGAGGACCCAAGATCAGTTCCCAGCACCCCCGCTGGGTAGTTCATCACTACCTAGAACTCCAGGTCCAGGGGATCAAAGCCCTCTTCTGGCCTCCACAATCATCAACACTATGTACACATACCCATGCACAGGTACACACACACACACACACACACACACACACACACACACACACACACTTAAAATTAAATAAATCTTATAAAGAATATCTGTTTAAAAAGCTACTGTTGGAAATGTAAATTAGTGCTGCAACTATGGAAATCAAAACTACCACATGATCCAGGTATCCCACACTTGAGTTTATACCCAAAAGAATCTAAGCCAGCATTCCTAGAGATACCTGCACATTGGTGTTCACTGAGGTATTATTCACAATAGCCAAGATAGGAAGTCAACTTAGATGTCCATCAGAAGAACTAGCAAAATAAAACATAGTATATATACACAAAAACTTTTAATCAACCACAAACAAAAAAAAATTATGACTTTTTTTGAAAAATGGAAAGAACTAGAGATCACCAAGTTAAGCCAAATAATATAGACTCAAGAAGAAGAATACTATGTTTTCTCTCATATAGGGAATCTAGACTTTTAAAAAAATATATTTTATTTATTATTTTATGTGTATGAGTGTAGTGCCTGCATGTAGGTAAGTGCACTCATATCATGCAATGCCCACAGAGGACAGAAGAGACTGTCGGATCCCCTGGAACTAGAGTTGCAGACAGCTGCCATGTGGGTGCTGGGAATCCAACCAGGGTCTTCTGCAAGAACAGTCATTGCTCTTAACTGCTGAGCCATCTCTCCAGCCCAAGGGAATCTAGATTTTAAAGTACATACAAATACATATGTAGTAGGAGGATGAGGAAAACAGGGTAAAGGGGGTAGTGAATATAAGCAAAGTGTATTATATGCATTTGTGAAGATGGCAAAATAAAACCCATTATTTTTTACCCCAACTAAAACTAAATAAATAAATATATAAAAAGATATTTCGGGACTACAGAGCTGTGGAAAGTGACTTCAGTGAATTTCGTTATTAAAATTGTTCTTTTGGTATTAGTTTCTTTCTATGAATAACTGGAGTAGTTTATAAATCTTTCCTTTTTCGGGCAGATTTTGCAAACAGGTGAACTGAAAAGAGATGTACTAATGCTACGTTTTAAAATGCCAAAAGTTGGGGCTGGAGAGATGGCTCAGTGTTTAAGAGCACTGACTACTCATACAGAGGACCCAGGTTCGATTTCCAGTACCCACATCGTGGCTAACAACCATCTGTTACTCCAATACCAGGGAATCCGATACCTTCTTCAGACCTCCATGGGCACTGCTGAGCACGGGTGCACTTACACACATGCAGGCAATACACTCATATACACAAAATAAAAATAATAAAATATTCAAAAAAGAAAAAAATAAAATGCCAAAAGTGAGTGTGTGTGTGTGTGTGTGTGTGTGTGTGTGCTGTGTGTGTGTGTACCTGTGGGTGAGCTCACTCAGGTGCACATGCACATGTGTGTACATCTATGTGGAGATCAAAGGTTGACATCAAGAGCCTTCCTTTATAATTTTATGAATTATTTTTTGAGATAGGGTCTCTCAATGAACCTGAAGCTCATCAACTCAGGTGGCAAATGAGATCCAGGGATCCACCTGTCTGTCACCTTAGCACTGGGGTTGCTGGTATGTGCTGCTGCAATTCAGGTTTTATGTGGGTGCTGGGGATCTAAGCTCAGGTCTTTATGCTTGTCCTGTAGGCCCTTTACCAACTGAGCCAAATCCTCAGCCACAATAGTTTCTTTAGGATTTATTTTATTTTTAATTATGTGTATATACGTGTATCTGTGTGTGGGTATGTTCCCATGGGTGCAGATGCCCATGGAGGCCAGAGGCAATGAATACCCCTGGAACTGGAGTTACAGGTGATTGTGAGCCTACTGATGTGGGTGCTGGGAACCAAACTTGGGTCCTCTGGAAGAGCAGTATATGCTCTTAACCATTGAGCCATCTCTCCATACCCTAGCCCCAATAGTTTTTAACAATATGTTTTAAAAGAACTTACAGGCACATGGTAAAATATTAATATGCTAGGCTCTAAAAGACTTGTTTGTGTATGCTACAGAATTATGAATATTTACAGTATTAGACATCAAAACCTAAATTTTATAAATATTAAATGATAACCGGAATCCTACTATCAATTAATGCAAATAAAATTTAAATTTAAATATTTAAATTTTGAAATTAAATATCTGTATTTTCCAAAAGAAAAAATTAGAAATATTTTACATTTTTGTAAATCTCTTTAATGTCTGTATTAATACAACACTTGATAAATTCTATCTATTTCAGCAGCTAATGCCATAATATGCTGAATTGGTTAAAGTTTATGAAGAAAATCTAGCTTCATGGACAGAAGAAGTTTAAAAAATACTTTCTCATATATCTAAAGAAACCTAGGTTTCCTCAGCAGTCCTCAGACTGTACTTTGAGAATCACTGTTAGAAAAATATTGAAATATTTACAAATGAAAGGGTAGGATATCTGCAGGTTGCATTACATTACTCCAAACCACACATACATACCTATAACTATGCCTTACTCTTCACACTTGAGTTTCATTATCTGTGGTAGATATGCTTTCTAATGTTAACCTGAGCAATAAATTAGCATTAAAGTGAGTTACTGCTCAGAGTGGAAATACAGCATTATTTCCTGTTACTTTTCCTGTTACTTTTTTAGTGTCATGTCCTTAAAATGACCAATACACACATAACTTTGTGTCATGTGTGCTTCTGTCTAAAGAATACACACACACACACACACACACACACACACACACACACACATACACACACATAATATTATATTGCACCTAAAACTGGGGAGGAGGAGACTAGAGGATCTCAGAGGGCATGCTGACCAGTTAGCCTAGTCAGATGGTGAACTCAGGTTGATGAGAGACCATATCTCAAATAATAAGATGGGCAATGATAGAGGAAAACACCCAAAGTTGACCTCTGGTACACACATAACATACACATACACACACACACACATGCATGCACTTGCACACATGAACATGTACACTCACACATTCCACCCACACAAAATAAATAAATAAACATTATTTCATCACTTTTCTGAACAGGTTCATGCATAGATTGTCAAGTATCTTCTTTCTTTTACTAGATGTACAATACTGTTGATTCATTAACACCAAAATCATAGTCAACAATTTTATAACTCTAGCCTGAATGAAGCATAACTAAACATACATATTCGCCATAAGATACAACGTGTCCTTTTGGCTTTAGTATTATTATTAGTGGCTACTTTAAACAGTGAGTTCACTAATAAAAGTCACAAATACGTAGCATTAAAACAACCATGAAAAGATCACTGAGAGCGTGAGAACAGATACGAGTAAGTCAGTATGTTCCCTATTCAATCTTAGCTGAGAACATTGAGTGACTAGCCCTCTGTGAAGGCCATGAATGACCATGAAAGGATTGCAAGAACTAGTTACAGGAGCACAGATAAATTTTAGCAAACAGCCAAACTTGTAAATAGGAAATCTTTAAATAATGATATAAACTATATATAAAACATACATATATGCATACATAACTGTATGTATGATTATGAACAAACAATTCCAATTATTTCTCTTTTATTTGATTTTTATTCTTGAAATAGGTCTTCCCTGTATCTCAGGCTGGCCTAAAACTCACTATGTTGTCCAGACTGCCCTTGAACTTGCAATTCTCCTGCCCCACCCCCATTAGTGCTGAAATGATAAACGTGAGCTTTCATGCCTGACTTTTGATTTATAATTTTTTAGAAATTGATGATTATTGAAGCTAAATGATAGGCATGCATGGGTTCATTATGCTACTTTTTAAATTTTGTGCATGCTTTTAATTTTTCGAGAACAGTAAGTTTCTAAAGGGGTTTATTGTTGTACTGGGTTGTTATTCCGCTTTTTGTTGATGTATCTGTGGAAGTCTACAGATACCCAAGGTGAAGTCAAAGTATTTTTTTATGATATATATCCTTCTGGTGGATATAAATTCAGTTCTTACTTCCTGCTGAAAGGGAGAGCTACAAGCAGATTTGTAAGGTCAATGGCTTTATATCTTAGAAAAAGGTGGGGGGGTAATTATCCCAGAGTCAAGGGAACTAAAGGACTGTATTATTCTGAGAGTCCATTGTATGTGGACCAGTTTAACCCTGTGAAAGTATGGCTTTAATGTACATAAATGGCTTTAGCAAAGATAATTCAGCTTTTAGTTTAAAGGTACATATTCCAGTCATTTTCTGGCCTGAGTTAGGTAAATAATCCTTATAAAGGGTCTGTCAGTCATTCCTGGGATGCCTACCACTTTTTACCTGACCTTTATATTTTCTTTTGACTGTAGTACATAGGGCATATAGACATTTTTAAAGACTCTAGGGAGGGCAAAAACATCTCTTGTTTTAGAAGCTGAAGTGTGCCACCACTGTTGTAACAAAGGTCAGTCCCATATGCCAGTTATCTCCACCCTCTTCTATATCTTCATTCTTCTTTCTTCTGGATATGCCCTATTAGCATACAATTTATGCTACATACATTCTCAAATGTCTACCATTATAAAATTTTTCTCAAGTCAGGCATGGTGACCTTTAATCTCAACACTACTGAGGCAGAGACAGGACTATCTCTGTGAGTTCAAGGCAAGCCTGGTCTACATAGGGAGTTCCAGGCCAACTGGGGCTACAAGGAGAGCCCGTCTCTAAAAACTAAAATAAAATTTCCCTCCATTGCATGTGGCTTTCCAGAAGTCATAGGCTTATTCTCTTACATTCTCACTACTTCAATATTCAATGTCCTAGTTACACATTGCTGTAGAGTAAAACACTCTCTAAAGTGGGGCTTTAAACAATAATTATATTCTTACACTTGTGATTGTGAAAGTGAGAGATTGGATGAGACTTATTGTAAAATTATTCTGCTTCACAGGTACTGGGCCACACTGGAGTATCCAGCTGGTTGGTTAGATCAGTCTGTAGGGGCCAAGATGGCTTTCTTCATATACTTGGTCCAGATTTGGAAATCTGGTTTTAGCTAGGATGTCATCTCAGGATTCCTCCAGTGTTCCTCTTTGGCAAGGTAGTCAGACTTCTTAAATGGTTCTTCAAGGCTCCAAAAGGCCAAGGCAAAAATTGCAAGGCTTATTATAATCTATCCTTGAAAGTCAAGCATCATCAATTTCATGCATTATTTCAGTTAAAACAACTTACAGGGCCTGCTGTATCCAAGAGCAAATGACTACATGGGGCATGGCTACTGGAGAGAATGGTTGGTGGGAGCCATGTGTTACAGCTTACCACCCATGTGAAACCCTTAAACCACTACAAAATGGTTGCACTCCCTGCCACTTCACCCAAATTGCAAATGTGAGACAAAGATAAACCCTTCATTGTCAGAACTGATATATGCTTTACCATGCTTGCTTCACTTGGTTTTACTGAATTGGACCCTACTGACCACTAACTCCTTGAAGATCTCCTCCCTGACTTCTGTATACAACTTTTAATGATTTGCCTTTTACTTTTCTATCTACTTCTCAGCTTCTCAAACTAACCCATTTCTTATTCTTTCCCCTTTAACTAGGCTTTGTTATCAGCTGTCTTCTCATTTGACACATACTATTTGGCTATCATCTGCACCTATAGCTCCTCTATCACTTATCTATGAGTCATTCCTCAATGTATATCGTCAATCCAGAATTCTTTTCAGTCCTTCAGATGCTCTACTTAGATGGTTCACAGATAGTTCAACATGGCCAAACCTCACATATCTGTCTTAAACTTGCTCTTTCTCGTCCTCTTAATCCTATATTTACCATCTATGTAGATGCACAAAGCAGAAATTTGATTGTCATCATTAACACTATCATTCATCGCAATTACTCAACCTCTTAAACGGCTTCTCTATGTTGGGCATGGTGGCACATGCCTTTAATCCCAGAACTAGGAACACAAAGGCAGGTAGATCTCTATGAGATCAAGGCCAGCCTGGTCTACATAGTGAGTTCCAGGCCAAAGGGACCTTGTCTCGTAAACAAACAAACAAACAAACAAACAAATAAGCAAGCAAACAACTCCCTCCAAAGTTTTTCTATTTATACCCTCTTTTCCATCACAGATACCAGGTCTGGCAAATGATTATAAGAGAGTCTTTGTCCATCTAATCTATATACTGCAGAGACATGAAAGTTTACTGTAGTAAGCATAATTTTGCTTTTTAAAAAGCAGACCTGATTCAGAAATATTTGGGCAGAGGATATTTGGTCATCGAAGCTCCTCGTGGGGGCAGGTACTTGGGTTGCTTGCAGTGGAATTCTACCTGTTTATGGTGAGGTTATTTCAGTTTGTGAAAAACCTCTAAGGAACAATTATCAAGTTTCTCATACCTCCAAGCACGTCATCTGAAAATGTCATCACCTTTAGCTTGCACGACGACAAACCCTGGCTTTACAAAGTCATATTATCTGAGTCAAACATCCAGATCCTCAGTACAAATTTTTGGTATATTCACGCTATATGTGCCATAGGTTATGTAACACAGCCCACACAGGTTGTGATTTCCATTTAGTCACCAAGTAGCTCTTATAAAACCTACCATTTTCAGATATACCATGTATATACTCTGTAAAAAAATATTTAAAAAAAACTACTTATAAGTATTGACCAGTGTAGCAGGAGGCCTCCAAAGATGGCACGGACCCAGAGCCCTGGGATTCAGCGAGAATTCACTTCACTTCTTGGTCCCCAAATAGCCCACCAAAAGGAGCCCATGCCTCCATACGCTGCTCGTGAGACCAGTGACTGCTGACAGACTGCATGGCACAGACCAATCAGAAAATGATACGCTGACTAAAGGGCCTTGGGGGAGGAGAAAAGGGAGATATAAGGTGTGCCTCCTCCTGCATTAAATGAGTCTGCAGCACCTCGCCTAGTGCTTGCTTCTACCCGACTCCCGGGGTCTGTGTGTTGTGACCCCTCGCCTCTTACCCCCCCCCCACCAATCAGCAGGGGACCCGATCCAGGTTAGGGTCTTCACAGCTGGC
>NW_008329133.1:1305570-1307405 GCF_000622305.1 Nannospalax galili
CTGGACCCATCCAATAGGTGCTTACCAAACAATTAACTTGGGAGGGACTGAACATTCCTACTCGTAATGCTATTGCGCCTGTCTGCAATGATAACATTCACAAATGGGTACTACTAGAGACTTGGACCCTAGGGCAGGCCCTATTGAGGCTTTGACTGCCTCCTTGGAGACTCTTTTGTCTCAAGGAAAACCCTCCCACTTTGGCACGAGGGAAGGCTGTTGGGACTGTGGGGGGCTTGGCCACTTTCATAGCCACTGCCCAAGAGGTGCAGCCAGCCCCAAAACTCGCTGCCCCAAGTGCAAAAGAGGGTTCCATTGGGCTAAAGACTGTAGGTCACAACCTCAACCAGACTTGGTTCCTTTAAACTCCACCTAGGGAGCCCCTCAGCCCTGCCCACAAGAGGGAAAATGAGACAGATATTATGGACTCTCCCAATCCTCAACCACTCCCCACTAATGACCCTGTTCCTAGATGGAACTGCCATAAAGGGCCTAGTAGACACAGGGGCTGATGTCACCATTATATCAGAAACTGAATCCCTTAAATTCCCTCATTGGAAATACTTACCAGGCCTGCCAATAAAAGGAGTTGGCGGCACACAAGGTACCAATCTGGTCACACGTCCAGTATATTGGAAGGACTTGGATGGGAACCAGGCCACAGTTACGCCCATAGTAGCGGATGTTCCCCGTAACTTGTGGGGCCGAGACGTCCTAGAGGACATGGGCGCAGTCCTTACCACAGATGTCCATGCCTTTTATGATGACATCATGCTCCACGATAACTTGGGGCTATCAGGGACAGGACAACACCTTGCCCAACACCCCCAATCCTAACGGCCACTGCCCGCTCGGGATCGACTCCAATCTTGGCCCCCGAGCCGATCCCCATCACCTGGCTCTCTAATGATGCCATTTGGGTGGACCAGTGGCCTATAATAGAACCTAAATTATCTGCCCTCAAAAATTTGGTAGCTGAACAGTTGAGGCTTGGCCACATCGAGCCCTCTCTCATTAAACATAATACCCTGATATTTGTTATTAAAAAGAAGTCTGGGAAATACAGACTTCTCCAAGATCTTAGAGCAGTCAATGCCCAGATGGAAAAGATGGGCTTGCTACAAGCAGGCTTACCACACCCTACAGCCATCCCTCCATCCTGTCATATCATAGTACTTGATGTCCAAGATTGTTTCTTCCAAATCCCCCTAGCAGAACAAGATAGACCCCACTTTGCCTTCACAGTATGGGAGATCAACTTTCAAAGAACAGCCAAGAGATACCAATGGAAGGTACTACCACAGGTTATGAAAACTAACCCCACAATCTGTCAATTATATGTTAGTAAGGCCTTAACCAACATCCCCAATGATCTAATTATCATCCACTATATGGATGACATACTGCTAGCACACAAATCACACAATACTTACAGGCCCAGTCCATGACCCTGGGGTCATCCCAAGGCAGAGCTGCCTACAGGCTCTCGCTGGACAGTCATTTTTAAAGAAAAAGGGTGGAAATGTAGCACAAGGCCTCCAAAGATGGCATGGACCCACAGCCCTGGGATTCAGCGAGAATTCACTTCTTGGTCCACAAATAGCCCACCAAAAGAAGCCATGCCTCCGTACCGTGCTCACGAGGCCAGTGACTGCTGACAGACTGCGTGGCGTAGACCAATCAGAAAATGATATGCTTACTAAAGGGACTTGGGGGCAGAGAAAAGGGAGATATAACGCGTGCCCCCTCCTTCATTAAACAAGCCTGCAGTACCTCGCCTAGTGCTTGCTTCTACCCTACTCCCTGGGTCTGTGTGTTGTGACTCTGTGCCTCTT
>NW_008329133.1:1307850-1340745 GCF_000622305.1 Nannospalax galili
TGTCCAGTTGGGGGAGCTCCTGGCCTTGTTAAAAATCTTTCAAGTCTACCAGATTGAGCTGCTCAATATATTCTCTGACAGCCAGTATGCGGTTCAGGCCCTCAGATGTCTTCCCTTTGTTCGGGTAAAAGGCCACAAGGATCCCATCACTAGAACGATGAGAGCTCTCCAGATTATCTTAGATAACAGACGATGGCCCTGGCACATCTCCCACATAAGATCACATACCAAGCTCCCTGGGATCTTGGCAAAGGGAAATGACAAAGTAGATAAACTTATTATGTCTGTAGAGATTCCTCTGCTAGAACAAGCCAGAGCCTTACACCAACAATTTCACCTTTCTCCTCACAGTCTGTGCCACCTTCTACCCGACGTACCCATCTCTCAATGCAAACATCTGAGCAGATCTTGTGTTACATGTGCACCCCTTGCTCCCTTAGGCCCCCTCAATCGATATGGAGGGTCTCCTACCCAATACCTATTCCTGACAGGCATCATTATTCTTCTCTTCCTAATTCTTAAATGCCTTGTTCTTCATTCCCGCAGTCAGAGAAAATTCAATCACTCGGTGTATCAGGCCCTCAGAGCAATTCATGAAGAAGATTTCAACCCACCCTATGCAGCCTGACAGACTTGGCTTGCACAAATGTATGAGGCCTCCTACAGATAATTCCCCACCTCGGCTGATCCCCCATGATGATACCCCTTGGAGGGCTGGTAACCAATGATGGGTAAGATCCTGTTGGGCTGAATCAACCTAAGCCAGGACATGGATGTGTATGTCCATGCTCCAATGACAGGTAAGGTTCATGCCCGAATAGGACAACCTAAGACAGGCACAGTCCATGATCCTGGGGTCATCCCGAGGCAGAGCTGCCTACAGGCTCTTGCTGGACAGTCATTTTTAAAGAAAAAGGGTGGAAATGTCGCAGGAGGCCTCCAAAAATGGCGCGGACCCAGAGCCCTGGGATTCAGCGAGAATACACTTCACTTCTTGGTCTGCAAATAGTCTGCCAAAATGAGCCCATGCCTCTGTACCCTGGGAGACCAGTGACTGCTGACAGACTGCATGGCGCGGACCAATCAGAAAACAATATGCTGACTAAAGGGACTTGGGGGTGGAGAAAAGGGAGATATAAGGTGTGCTTCCTCCTGCATTAAACGAGTCTGCAGCACCTCGCCTAGTGCTTGTTTCTACCCGACTCCCGGGGTCTGTGTGTTGTGACTCCACACCTCTTACCCCCTAATCGGCAGGGGACCCAATCCAGGTTAGGGTCTTCACAGCTGGCCTAACCTGTAACAGACCAGAAACCCACCAAAGTGGGAAGAAACTGAAAGAGAACCAATATTTCAAAGTAAAGGTCATAACTAAATGTGATTCCCATATGTAAGGCTTTTAGCTACAGGGTAGGCCTAAGTCATGATCCTGATTGGTGTGACTCTCATTGGCTTGAAGACCAGAATACAAAGTTCAGGGTTTTCACATCAGCTACAAAGTATGGAGAGTAACATCCTGGAATGGAGAGAGCCTAATAAGGTAGAGCCCAAATTCTGCATATAAACGTGCCCATATTTCTTGCTAACCTCTGAACTATGTACACGTAGAGCCATCTATAAACAGAACAGGTAAGGCTAAATGAATTCAATAGAGATTTTGGTTGTTCTTCCGAGAGGCTGAGTATGGTGTCTGAGTTCAGTCTAATTAACTGCTTGCTAGAACAAAAGCATAACATTAATACTCTTCATGTAATATAGTATCAGTCCTCTATAGTATCTAAGTGACAAGTTCTAATGATTGGATTTACACAGGAAACAGGAAAATGTCACCCATATCTAATCAAGGCAGAAGAATTCAGTCCTTAATAATGTGTGTTAGACAACAGGGCAGTTAAACACACAGCAGTTGTAACAGTATGCACAAGACCTGTGCCAGCCCAAGTCAGACAAATCTTAGCATGGAGAGGAAGGGTGGACAAGAAGCCCCATACCTAGCTGAACAAATATTGGTAATTGCTCTGGGAGATGGACCCCCACCCAAGAGCATCTGGGGGACACAAACTAGATTCAATAGTCTTAAAAAATAATATAGGACACGACTGAGAAGGGTTAGGAAGGTAGGGATGGATCTGAGAGGAAACAGCGGAGGGAGTTCGAATATGAACAAAATACATTGTATAAAATTCTCAAAGAATCAATAAAATTTTATTTAAAAAACAAAAGATGAAATAAAAATTATTTTAAAAGAATGCATGTTAGAGGCCAGATTTGGTGGCATATACCTTTAATCCCAGCACTTGGAAGGCAGAGACAGGTGGATCTCTATAAATTCAAGGCCAGCCTGGTCTATACAGAGTTCCAAGCCAGCCAGAGCTACAAACTGAGACTCTGTCTCAAAAACAAAAACAAAATAAGAAACAAAAAAAAGATATGTGTTAGAGTCAGGCCTAGTAGCATAGGCATATAATCTCAGCTACTTGGGAGGCTGTGGCAGGAGGATCACAAGTTCAAGGCCTGCCTAGGCTATAAAACAAGTACAAGGTTAGCCTATGTAAGTCAGCGAGACTTATCAAGATAAAAAGAATAAATAAATAAATAAATAAATAAATAAATAAATAAGGGCTGGGTATTTGGATCAGTAGTAGAGTGTTTGTTAAAGACCCTAGGTTCAATTTCTGGTATTTGGAAAAAATGTGGATGAGAGCCAAATCACCTGAGTTTGGAATCTAGGCGCTTCTAATTACTAGCTCTGTTCATCAAATGTCTTTATCTCTGTGTTCCTGCTTTATCATGCACAAAATGATGTTAATGATTCTATTTCATAGGTTTGTTGTGAGGATTTAAAAAGATAACTCAGACATGCATTAACAGTGCCTAGTACGTGGCTCATCGAGTGTTAGCTATTGTTTTCAGGACTTGCCAGTTTTAGCTAGCAAAAATCTTCAAAGATGGTGCCTTTCCCGAAGTGACCCTTAACTTCTTTTTAGTGACTCCTGTCTCCATTCCCATTCCTCCACAGAAGCCTCATGCTGCTTCAGTCTGACTTTTGTAAAACCTCGCTTTGACCAGGTCACTCCTACTTGTAAATAATTAATGGCTCTCATATTTTCTAAAAAATACAGTCCAGAATCCTTTAGCCTGGTAACCAAAGTCCTTTTGGATAAGGCCTAACTGCTCTTTCTGGTCTCACCTCCTGTAACTCCTCCACAACACTCTGTATCTTAGCCTCACTGAACTCTTCCTTATTACCATTACCTCTCTGACTGTAAAGTATCACTCACACCTGTTCTTTCCCTCTTGAACTCTCTCCTGTTTTAGCTTCAATGACACCACACTATCCTCCTACCTCTTTGTCTATTCCTTTTCTGTCATTCCACTGAGCATCTCATTCTTCAAGTACTTGATAAATGCAAGGGTTTCCCAGAGTTCCATACTTAGCTTACTTCCTACTTGTTTACATGTTCTATTTGTGGATGAGCTCATTTAACCTATGTGCTCATTGCTCTCAGATCTTCACGTCTGACTTCTCTCTTGAGTTTTGGTCTCTCGAATCCTGATAGATGACATATTCCAAGCAGTCACCTCAACCTTAGAATAGCCCGGCCTAGACTCATCTCCCCTACCTCAAACCTGCCTTCTCTTTTTTGCTCTGAATCTTCTAAGAGCACTGCTATTACCCTGGCCTGAAAACTCTTCATTGTCCACACAGAAAGAGTTCCTAAATCCCGCCAACTTGCATTCTCAGTAACTCTCCATTCCATCTCTTCTTCACACTCACCACCATCACCCTAGTTCTGACCTTCCTCTTCTCTAGCAAGAACTCTGCAATAGTCTCCTCCCTGCCTCCAGTCTTCCATGTATCCAAACCAACTGGCAACCCTTATCTACCTCCAGTGAAGTCCTTATCATGTTATATCCATGCTATAAAAAATTCACTGGTTCCTACAGTTAGAACAAATCATTCTGTTTCCTATGCTAGATATAAGGAATGCAATGTTGAACACAAAATGGACCCTGCCTTTTAGTGAATTTTCCAACCGTCTGAGAAGGGAGATATATAAACTCACACTAACAGCACAAGGTGTGTGACAGGTATACTCATAAAGCATTATAAGCACACAAGAGGGAATACCTTGAGGACAAACACTATTTCCTCCTAACATTTTAAACCATAATAAGAGGAATGATCGATTAACTAGAGAATGTTATCCGAATACTGAGCAAGTATTCTTCTCTGATCCTGAGCTTCCCTCTACATAAAATGCCCCAAAGTTCATACTTCAAATGAATTCAATGAATAAACCTTTTTTGAATCCTGATTTAAATAAGCAAGCTGCCATTTAAAGAAAAATGAGGCAACCAAGTAAACTTGAATACTGGCTAGATATGATTATAATATTCTGAATTTTAAAAGTTTCATAATAATATTGCCAATTTAAAAGCCATTATCTTCTAGAAGTAGGAAGGAAAGTATTCTAAAATAAATGGTGCCTGCAAGATGCCTGAAAATAATCCAGAAGTGTTGAGTAGGCTATATATTTGAAATAATACTGGCAATGCCTATGCTAATAATTGCTAAATCATAGTGGTGGATAAGATGCCAAAATTAATCTCTCATGGTTTCATATTTTCATAGCAATTAAGCTAAATGATAATATAAAATGTATGATTATAGTGCATGATGCCTAAAAAGTTATTTCTTTTGCTTTTCTCCTCATCCTTGAAACTCCATTCCTGTGGGAGAAAGTCTCGGAGAAAAGATCAGTGTTACGGGAATTAAAATTTCAACATCTGAAGATCTGGAAGCATTCTGAGCAGCACTTTTCTCTTCTGCCTGATAATGACACAGCAGGTACAGCACCGCAGGGCTCCGAAACAACCTTGAGCAATAGTGAAGGCGTTTCAAAACCAACGGAATAAAGAGAAATAAAGCATTACCTGAAATGTAGACAGGACAGAAAAACGGATGTGGACATAAACATGGCTTCTTTGCTGGAATAGGGTTGGTCTTTTCCTGTGCTGACTGAATCCATATGCAATTTCGCCACCTGGTGGCTATCTAGAATCATTTCATTCAGTTGCTAGGTGCACTTTTATTCTGCAAACGCTGACTGTTCTGGAAGGGAATAAAACCTCTGAGTGAAGTAGTCCGAGTCATTTAAAAATAAACATAGTTTCCTCATATCTTACAATGCGTCTTGAAGATCATAAATTTCGTTTATAATTGAGGATTATGAACATTCAGTCATCCGTTTACAGTTTCTTTTCCTTTTTTTTTTTTTAGAGCCATGCCAAGAACAGACACTGAGTTAGGCATAGGAAGCACAATTGAGCAGGCAAACAAAAAATTAAGTACACACACAGAGCACTGAAATGGCCACGTTTAAAAACACTATAAAAGCTATATCAACTTTATATATAAACTTATATTTTTTTATTTGGTACTGTGGATTGAACCCAGGAATTTGTGCTTGCCAAAATACACAATCTACCACTAAGCTAAACATCTAGCCCAGGAATTTGAGGTCAGCCTGAGAAATATAGCAAGACACATCTTTAAAAAAAATTCTATTCCAAGAACACTTAAACGGCATTTAAGCTTTGTATGTTTGGTATCTAAATTCATGGCTGGGTCCACCAACTGATTGATTTTTCTCCCTTAGCAGATTGCATAGTGCCCTCCACAACTATGAGAGCTAGCCTTCAGGGAGGAAGCTTCCAGGTCAGCTCTCCAGTTCCAGTGCTCCAAGTCCTGTGTCTGAAGTATGTCCTGTCTTCAGCAATAGGGTCTTACCTTTAAGTTCTGGGAGATAATCAAGAGTTGTGCCAATAGCCTGTCTAATTTTGGGAGTCTCTTGGACTGTCTTGACTAACAACTTGAAGGGAGGTTTCTCCTATCTGGCGCTGTTTCTTGTTATAGATCCTTCAGCTATACACATGTCTGATGAACAAATATTGTGTGTTTTTCAGTAGACTTTCGAACTAATACATTTCCCTTGGAGAGACTTTTTCATTTCCTCTCTGGCATTTCCTGTGAGGCTCCTAAATCCTAAGGCACTGTTTCCATCTAAGTATCTTCCTGACTCCTTGTATAGATGTAGAACAGACCTAGGCCAATCTGGATGTTTTTTGTTATTTTATGAGTATCTGTGTGTTTGATTTGGGGTTTCATTTGTTTTGCTTTATAATCTACCTGGGGAGAGAGTTGAGGGGGGCAGCCTGATGGAAGTCTAAAATCAGTGAAGTGTGTCCTGGCCATTTTCAGTATGATGGGAGGGTATCAAGGGTTGGAGTCACTTAGGCTGTCACCTTCCAGGAGACTCTTTAACACCAGTCTGTGAAAGGAGGCCTCAAATAAAGCTTGGGTACAAGAGCATTTCTGAGTCTCTCTGTGTACTTGAGCTTAAAAAATGATTATATCTTCTAAGGAGAGAGGAAATTTATTATGGATGGAAAAAAAACTATCTACTATACCTTCTTGGTTCTGACTTCTCATACTGATCTTTCTCTGTCAATTATTATGTCACAAATGTCTTTTATTCTACATAATTACCAGAAATTAGAAATACCCCTTTTATGTTGTTGATTCAGATGGGAATGAAAGTTTACTTGTAAATGAATACTTGCTTAAATATAACTCCTAAAAAGATTTTAATTGAAAGAAGATAATTTTATCATTTTAAACTTTATGGTACAAAGCATTTTGACAACTACAGTTGAAGGAAAACGCCTTTGTTTAGTTTAGGAAGATCATCTTTAATCTACCATCCAAACACATACCAAAAGACAACACAAACAAATTTCTTTTTGTTGTTGTTTTTGAGACAGAGTCTTACCATGCAGACCTGGCTGGCTTCAATCTCACAAAGATCCATCTGCCTCTGCCTCCTGAGTGCTGGGATTAAAGGCATATGCCACCACGCCCAGCATTGACAAATCTTTTTTAGGACAGTCAAACAATGCCTATAGCTGCAAAAGTGACCTAAAAATTATTGGAGAAAAAAATACGACTTTCGTCTGAATAATTTTCTTTTACCCTAAAAGCAAGAAAAATAAACAGACAGCCAGAGTTGTGGCACACACCTTTAATCCCAGCATGCGGGAGGCAAAGGCAATCAGATCTCTGGGAGACAGAGGTCAGCCTGGTCTACATAACAAGTTCCATTCCAGTACAGCTGGGGCTAGAGAGAGATCCTGTATCCAAAAAATTTTTTTAAATGAACACAGAACCTCAAGAGACATTTCTTGAAAGAAGACATATGTGACTAATAGGTATATGAAGAAATGCTCACAAATGAAATGATACAGATGGAGGGGCACATTTCTCTGGTGTACTGGTCAATTATCAAAATCAGTTAAAATGATTACTTGTGTTAACACTACTTTATTTTTGTAATTAAAAATTGTTTTTTGAGACAAGGTCTTGCTATTTGGTCCTGGTTGGCTTGGAACTTGCTATTTAGCCCTGGCTATTCTTGAATTCATGAACCTAATGTGTCAGGCTCATGAGTGCTGGGATTACAGGTGTGTGCTACCACACAAGGCAAATGATAGTTTCTATAAATTCACACTTAGGTGCAAACAAAATAAATCTTCATTTGCATATATAGTTTGGTATGATTGAAGAAATCACCCCATTTTTGAACATATAACAGGCTCTTTGGATCACCTGATGAGTCAGCTGAGAGACAGATTCCTGTTCTGCTTCCCCAGTGTTGTGCCATCACACCTAATAAAAGGCTTCTTCTCAAGGGGTCATTTCTTTTATGCTTATAGTTATGTTGGGGCTGCAGTATTAACAGGAAGAAAGAAATGACAGAGCAGCTGCTGCAGGGACACATAGTCAGAAGCTCCTGATGCCAAAGTGGCAAGGTGGACAGATGCCTTACAGATGAAGATGAAGGGCTTAGACATCATCAGGCCAAGGTGCAAAAGTGGAAAGGCAGTTGGCTGATGGCAGCTGAGGAAGAAGCAGATGGAGTAGAACAAATGGGGCAGTGGAAATAGGGAGGATGGAGAGCTGAGTCTGGAAAAAATTAGAAGGCTGTAAAGAGCCAGAAAGGAATCAAGACACCTGCTGCTAAATAAGTCATTCTAGATGCAATAAGGAAGATACACTAATGAAATGTCCACAGTATGGTAGTTGAACAAGATCTGCATATAATAACAAAACCAATTGACATACCAAAGTGGATGGAGAAAATCTGAAGGGGACCCACCTCAAGATGAAGAGCTGCAGGCAATCAATGGATGCTGAGGGATGGAGAATCAATTTTCTCTAGGGACTAGCTCCCTGAGACGTTATGTAACTCCAAGTGGGCAGTCCTAAACACAGGTACATAGGAGCATCACTGAGAGGGAGTGGGGGTGGGGTAAGTGGGAAGATTTGGAGAGTGGCTGGGAGGGATGGAAATGGTGCCAAATCTATACACATGTATGATTCACAAACTTTTTTTAAAAGAGAAAAGAAAAGGCCTTTGGGGCCTGGAGAAATGGCTCAGGGGTGAAGAGCACTGACTGCTTTGATTCCAAGTACCCACGTGGCAGCTAACAACCATCCATAACTCCAGTTCCAGGGGATCGGACACACTCCTCTGAACTCTGCAGGCATCGCATGACACAGTGCACTTACACAAATGCAGGAAATACATTCATACACATAAAATAAAAATGACAAAATGTTTTTTTAAAAAAGGATCTTTGAAAAAATCCAACATGCCTCTATAATAAAAATCCTAGACAAATAGAACTAGAGGGAACACATCTCAACATAGTAAAGGTTGTGTGTAACAAACCCACAGTCAATATCAAGAAAAACTCAAAGCAATGCCACTAAAATCAGGAATGAGATAGGTCTCTCCACTATTCCCACTCATTTTCTAGCTAAGGAATAAGACAAGAGAAGGAAATTAAAGCAATACCAATAGGAAAAGAAGTCAAAAGATCTCTATTTGCAGACATATTATTTTTAATATTTTATTTATTTGTATTTTAGGTGTATGAGCATTTTACCTGAATGTTTTAAGTGCACCACATGTACCTTGTGTCCACAGAAGCTAGAATACAGTATCAGAGCCCCCCTGGAGTTACAGAATTATAGTAATAAAAAAGTCTTGTATGTCAATGGAATAAAATTGAAGGCCCAAACATGAATGGATGTAATTACAGCCACCTGATATTTGACAAAGGTGCCAAGAACACACAGTGGAGGAAAGACAGTATCTTCAACAAATGGTGCTGGCAAAACTGGATGTGCACACATAGAAGAATGAAATTAGACCCATATCTATCACTCTGTACAAAAATAAACTCCAAATGGATCAAAGGCCTCCATGTAAAACCTAAAACACTGAAATTGAGGGAAGAAAATATAGGCAGTATCCTCCAAGGCAGAAGTACAGGAAAGGGCTCTCTGATTAAGTCTCCATTTGCCCAGGAATTAAGGTCAGCAATTGACCAATGGGATCTCATCAATGTAAAAGCTTGTGCACAAAAAAGGAAACAAACAACTGAGTGAAGAGGAAATCCATATCCTGGTAGGGTATCTTTGCCAGTTATACATCAGATAGAGGATTAATATACATAATATACAATGAACTAAAAAGTCAAGAAAACAAACGACCTGATTTTAAAAAATGGGCTATAATTTCAACAGAGTTTTCAAAAGGAGAAGTAAAAATGGCTATGAAAAATATCTCTAAAAGTGTTCAGCATTGTTAGCAGTTGGGGCAATGCAAGTTAAAACTACGACTTTGAGAGTTCATCTTACCCAAGTGAGAATGGTTAAGATCAAGAAACAATTAACAACAAATGGTGGCAAGGATGTGGGGAAAGGAAAACTTTCATCCACTATTGATCAGATTGCAAAGTGGTGGAGCCACTATGGAAATCAGTGTAGGAAATTTTGCAAAAGTCAAAACTAGATCTACTATATGACCCTTGGCATATACCCACAGGACTTGATATCCTACTACAGAGATACTTGTTCAGCCATTGTCACTGCCATTCTTTTCATAATACTTAGGAAATGGAAACAATCTAAATGTCCTTCAACTGAGGAATGGTTGATGAAAATGTAGTAAATGTACACCACAGAATTCTATTCAGCTATAAAAATAAGAAATTATGAAATTTGCAGATAAATGGATGGAATTGGAAAACATTATGTTGAGTGAGGTAAGCCAGACCCAGGAATACAAGCACCATCAAGTTCTCTCTTATTTACGGTTCCTAGCCTCAAATATTCAGATGTGAATATATAACCTGAAATAACAGCCAAAGTCAGAACGTAGAAAGGGATCTGGAGTAAAGTGGGGGGAATGGAGCTCTGGAAAGTGGAAGAGTAGGGAACACATGATATCAAGGGGAAAATGAGAAAAATGGGGGGACTTTAACTGGGTAGCACAGAGGTAGAGGGAAGAAGGAGAGATAAATAATAAGGATATATGAAAAAGCTATAAGGAAACATTATTTTATACATTTACTTAAAATACATATATCCAGACATATATATACACACACATATACACACACACATATATATACGTAGTTATGACCCAAGGAGTAATAATGCTTTCTCCAAGAGTCATAGACTATCTAACAAAAACCCCAGTGTCAGACATGGGAAACCTCCCTTCAGGTTGTTGGCCAGGGTAATACAAGAGACTCTCAAACAATATAGGCTATTACCATTGTCCTTAGTTGCCTCTCAGAACTTAAATGTAAGACCATATTGCTGAAGACACTATATACTTTGGACATACGAGTTGGCAGAATTGAGCTGGAACAGACCTGGAGGCCTCCTCCTTGAAAACTAGCTCTCATAGTATCAGAAGATGCTATACCATCTGCCAAGGGAGAAAAGGCAATCAATAGTACTACTCAAGTGTAAAGTCTAATAAACAACAATGGGCAGTCTAGCAAGATATCCCCAATAGTGTGATAGTGGCACTTTTATCTTGGGGTTAACCAGCAGCTATCTAATTGGACTTAACAACCACTCAATAGGAGAGAATTCATGTCTGGTACTGCAAACCTAGTCAAATACCCATGGCTGGAGAAGTCATAGACCCTAGAGGAGAACCTATTTACTGCCATTTTCCCCTAAATTCCTAAATTTTAACTATATTCTAAATACTTATCCTTACATTCACAGATTAGAGTAGCTTTTACCCCCATCAAAGAAGTTTTTTTTTTTTTCACAGAGACAATTACAGAGATTCACATCTGGTTAAAATGCAGCGAATAAGTGACCATGGGGTGGTCAGACATAATTAATACATCTACAGCACAATCCCTACATCTAAGGGTCAGGGAACATGGTGCAAGAGGATGCAGAAAGATTGTAACAGCCAGAGGACAAGAATGCCTACTGCTAGATAGTGCTCTCCAGGCATGACAGGGAAGCTGCGCCCATGAAATCTCAACAATATAATGCCCAAACAAGACCTGCACAATGACAACACAAGATGGCATGCCAACAAGGATAGAGAAAATTCTACAAGTTCCTACCTCTACATGGAGAGCTACAGGCATCAAAGGCTGCTAAGAGAGGGAGAATCAGCTTTATCCAGGGATGAGCTCCCTGATAGGTTACCCAATCCCATGCAGTCAGCCCTAAACACATGTACATAACAACACTAAATGGACTTAGGAGGTTGTGTATGTACATGGGAGGACATGGGAGGAGTTGAACGGGGGTGGGGAGTGAGTGGTGGAAATGATATAAATATAGTTCTCATTTATGAAATTCTCAAAAAATTTAAATGTAATTATATAAAAATGAGAAATGTTTACAAATGGCCTTACCCCCTCAAATCATATTTAAAATGATAGACATGTTAAATGTTTTGACTAAATTACTCAAAACTGAATTCATATACCAAAATGTCACTTTTTGCCCAGTAAATACGTATACAATTTGTCAATAAGCTAACACAATTAAAATCAACAAGATATTTTCTATACAGAGTGGAACAAACGTATTATTTGATTTCATACCTGTGATTTATTTCAATGCTGACAATTGGTAGTGGGGTTAGCTAGCTTTTCTTCCAGATACCCTTTTGTTAAATGCCTCAGGAATTAGCCTACATGAAATACCTTGCTGAAGTTTAAAAGGCTCATTTCAAGATCCCTGGAGACTGGTACCAGGAGAAAACAGAACTTAACAGTACCAGTAACTTGAGTACACAGCTAAATCTGGAGATGTGTTTTTTGACTTTCATTTGATTTCATCTATAAGTTATAACATTGCTATGGGCATGTGTATTAGTTACTTTTCTGTTGCTGTGATAGAAACAACATGACCAAGGGACTTATGAAATAATTTATTTACCTTACGGTTCCAAAGGGGCAAGAGTCAATCATGGCAGGGAGGCATGGCGACAGAGGTGGCTGGAATAGAAAGAGGAGAGCTCACATCTTCAAGCAGGCACAGGAAGCAGAGCATGACTGGAAATCTGGCAAGGCTTAAGAACTTTCTAAGAGCACTCCAGTGACTGTTTCCTCCAAGACAGCCATACCTTCTAAGACCTCCCAAAACAGCGCCATCAACTGGGAACAAAAATGTCCAAACACTTGGGAGCCTAAGGGAGACATTCTCATTCAAACCATCACAGCATGCCAGAGAAAGAGTGAGTATTCTCCCTATTCCCAGTTTCAGTAAAAATTGTAACTATTTTAATTTTTTTCCATGTATATGGTTTTGGTGTGTTTCTCATTTCTTAAAAAGATATCTATTTTTATGTTCTGTGTATGAGTGTTTGTATGCATGTACATAAGTGCACCCATGCATGCAGTGCTCACAGAAGTCAAAAGAGGAAGTCAGATCCCCTGGGACTGGAGTTACAGATGGTTGTTAACCACCAAGTAAGTGGGTGCTGGAAGCTAAACCCCAGTCCTTTAGAAGAGCAGTAAGTGCTTTTAGCCACTGAACCATCTTTCTAGCACCCTTCTTCATTTCTTAATGAGGCTAAGCATTTAGTCCCAGAACAAGTCCTTAATCTTGGGACTCTACTATTTTTTTGAAGTAGGGTCTCAAGCAGCCCAGGCCTACCTCTACCTCCTGAGAACCTTCAGTTTACACATTTCAGGGATAGGAAGAGCCAGGGTTCACACATACCAGGTAGGCATTCTAGCAACTGACCTACATTTCTAGGCCTCTAATTTTCAAGTTTTCTCATGTTGCCTATGTTTAGACCACCAGTTCTCCAGTTATGGCCCATGAGCCAATAGTATGAGCATATGGTATGTGTCTGAAATTTAAAATCAAGATCCTTAAAAAAAATCTTTAAAATAATCTTTAAATTCAGGGTCCATCAAAGGGTATCAGAAAAGGAACTCTTTGGATGGAAACCGGCGTTGATGAAAAAACACAACGCTTGCTTCAAAGGGAATAACAGTTTATTGTGGACCATGGCCTGGGAACACAAATTCAGGTTGCCCTAAATATCATATTCCAAGAGGGGTCATGCTCTCATAGGGGCAAATGTATATACCAGGTAACTAATTTGGGACTGAGTGGTACTTAGTACTCCAGAAAGCTGTATCAGGAGTTAAAACCAGGAAGAAACTTGCCTGGAGGAATATTTTGTGCACACTACATTGCAATTGCTTCCTCCCTCCTTTTTCTTCTAGTTTCCTGTTTTTTGAGGAAGAATTTTGCTTTGTAGTCCTGGCTAGACTGTTATTGATTATATAGCAAAAGATGACCTCCTACGCTTGGAAATCCTCTTGCATCAGCCTTCTGAATATTGGGACTTAAGTTCAAAATATTCTTTTATTTAGAACTTTGTGTGTGGTGGTGGTGGTGGTGGTGATGGTGAGCACCTGTTCATGGAGGCCAGAGGCTGTAGGGTGCCCTGTTCTACACTCTCTACATCATTCCCTTGAGTTAGGATGTCTCATGAACTTGGTGCTGCCACGACTTATAGCAAGTCCCAGCAATCTTCCTGTCTGGGTTAACACTTCCAGTTTTTTGCATGGGTGCTAAGGATTTGAACTCAAGGTCCAGCTTGCAGACCAATGTTTTTACTTATTGAGCCAAATCCCCAACTCCTCTTCAAAATATCTTAAAGCACCATAGGAATGAGTCCACTCTAACCCATTCCCAGGGCAGTCTGCTGTCCCCAGTAAGTTTTTCTAACAAAAGATAGATCAAACTCCAAATCATTGTGGGTGCCTGACCTCAAAATAAGATGGCATGTGGCAGCCTTTAAGGAGAGAAAAATAAAGCATTTTTTTTGCTCTATCCAGAGTCTCAAATACAGTACTCATAAACACAGCAGGGTTGTTACTAGATATTTTCTAACACTGATCAACCTTCCCATCACAAGTGAAGTCTGAAACCAATACCTCAGATTACAGCAGGAAATTTATCCCTTCAAGACACAACCTGAGTGTGGTTTCTGGCCCTCAACATATTTTCACTGTTATCTCAGGTCCCTTTCATCATTAACTACCCTGCCTTAGATTCTGCACATTATACACAAACAACAGAAAGGTGCTCCAATCTCTATGTGAACACACCAGAAACAGCAAGAAGACCGCAGAGACATCATCAATGTTTTCTAGAAGTCAAATCTCTCTGTCACTTCAATTCCCTCTCTCTGCACCCCTGGAGGCTTAAGTGTGTGGCCTCCAGCCAATAAAAGTCATCACAGTCCCTTCCCTGTAATCTCTCCTGTGGCCTCCAGGTACAGTAGCAGTGTCGCTGGCTTCACCTGCTTGACCAGAGACCTCTGTGAGAATCAACTACAACAGAGAAATGTGCCACGTATTTCCTGGGCCTACTAGACACAGCATTGGTGCATGCATCCCCAAAGCCTCTGCAGCCTCCAGTCAGGGTTTGAAACCAGGTAATTCCTGTGCATTGGCCAGCTTCCACAGACACATTTTTTATGCTAAAACATATAAAAGTCTTGGCTTATGCCCTTCATCATCTCTTCAACATTTTCCCCAATTTGCTTTCTAGGTTAACTTGGAAGCTTATCAATCATTCTGATATGGAATTATTTTTCTTCTTATGTGAACAATTTAGAGTGATCCATTTAAGTTGCCTGACCAATCCTGACTATGAATGTGCCTTTTCTGATGTGTTCACCTTGAACTTGTAACTACCTACCCTCTGTTCCATACTTTTGCACTTCACACCTGACTCTCCCTGAAAAGGGGCTTTTTGAAAATGGAATTTCTGGGTTGGAATCTACACTAGCCTTTTGCCTAAAACTTGGAGTCTTGTGTATAAAAATCTTAGTCTGATATTCCTTGTTTTCGCCTTTAGAAGAATTGGTAGAGTAGCATTAATTACCTCCAATGTGCTAGAGAGAAGAGAATCATCACAGCAACAGGTTAGGCAATATATTTGACTAAAAATTATAATTCTTGAAACTGACGTATTAGCTTATCACAGATATAGTTTGGTCAGAAACTAACAAGTGATGATAATGGCTAAGCTAAGAGTTTTTTATCAGATAGAAAGGTGGTGCTTATACCTGGTTTTGTTTAATCCTCACAATATATACATAAGTGGTTGTTAAAGTCTGTCTCTCACCTTTTGTTTTTGTTTTGGTGGTAGTTTGTTTGCTCTTGTTGTTGGATAGTTTTTAGTTTAATATTATTTTTAAAGATTTATTTTATTTATTGATTTTTATTTGTGTGTGTGCATGTGTATGCGCACTTGTGTGTGTGTGTGTGTGTGTGTGTGTGTGTGTGTGTGTGTGTGTGTGTGTTTTACAGGCAACCATGAGCTACCCAATGTGGGTGTTGGGAACTGAACTTGGGACCTCTAGAAGAAGAACAAGCCTTCTTAAGTGCTGAGCCATTTCTCTAGTTCTGATTTATTGAGTGTTGGAGATTGATCCCAGTGAGCTGTGCTTCTTAGTCAAGTATCCTTCCACTCATTTACAACCCAGCCCCTCTTGTCTTTTTTCTAAAAGCAGAGAAGAAAACCCACTGCAGTCAAAAAACAGACAATTCAATAACTTGTCATGGTTCAAGATCAAGTAACACAGAGAGCAATGATGTTAGATAAGATGACCTCAGACCAGTTCATACAGATAAATTCAGATACCTTTTGAAGTCACCTAGGAGACATCCTGTGTAGTCCCCCGGATGATGCAACGTGGGCTTCCTCAAAGGCTTGTTACCTTATACTACAATATTAAATTATGTTATACACAGAATAGTTTGTCAGTGTTAAAAAAGCTTCACTTCAGGCCTGGCGTGGTGGCGCACACCTTTAATCCCAGCACTTGGGAGGCAGAGGCAGGCAGATCTTCGTGAGTTCGAGGCCAGCCTGGTCTACATAGTGAGTTCCAGGACAGCTGGGGCTACAGGGAGACCCGGTCTCAAAAAGACAAAAAAAAAAAGCTTCATTTCTACTTAGAAAAACTCCACAAATACCTGTGACTTAATCAAGATACCCAGTAAAGGAAATGAAGAAATACTTCATGTTCTTGTTTTTAAAGCAGGTGCAGGCCCTGGAATAGTGGTGAATGCCTTTAATCCCAACTTTCAGGAGCCAGAGGCAGAGGCAGAGGCAGGCAGAGCTCAGTGAGTTCAAGGTCAGCCTGGTCTACATAGTGAGATGTACACTAGCCAGGGCTACAAAGTGGGACAGTCTTAAAACATAATTCAAAAAACCAAACAAAACAAAACACAAAACCTAATAAAAAAAGAGGTGCAATTATCTACACTGAATATACTAGATAACTCCCTCTTACACTCAACTGTGTAAGTGTCTAAGAGTTACTCAGAAGCAACAAAAATAAATACTCCATTAGTCTATTTAGATTGTACAAACCACTTGCCATGTTGTTAACTTTAGCCCCACTCTTTTTATTAACTCAGCTTCCTACCTCTGAGTTCCTATTGCCACATAATATACCAGTCTAAAATATAATATGGTAAAACCTTCTACATTCTCAGATTCTGTGCTTCAAGAGTTGAGACAGCTTACAACATCTCTAGACAAATATATGGAGAGAAATGAGTCAGGCTTCTATAGGAGTGCAAATAGTGGAGGTTCTCACCTTTGTGTAATCTAAACCTATCATGGTCATAGAATTAGGGACTACAGTGGTAGTCATTGGGAGCTGGTGGGAGAGCAGAGTGGAAAGAGGGTGCTCACAATGTGGACAATTTCAATTAGATAGGAGGAATGATTTTTGAGATCGCTTATTAGTATGATGAGTATGATAATAGGAGGGTATTGTATTTTGAAAATTGCTATGTGTAATCTTCAAATGTTCACATCAGATAAACAAACTATGCCACATGATGACCATGTTAATTTTCGTGACTGAACCATTCTGAGGCAAGTTAAAAAACACAGAGAAAACAATAGAGACACGGGACAAGAAGAAGTGCCTCTCCTCAGAATCTGGTTATGTTCCCTCTTGGCTGAGGGGCAGAAACTTCTGCGCAACTTGAGAAACCAACTTGACTGCTGAGATAATGATCCTTTGCCCAAGGATATCTCAAACATGGTTGGTAAAAACAGCACAATGAACTGTGTTTAGGAGCCCAAGTGTTCCTGATGTTCAGGTTAACCATATTAGCTCTCCTCTCTCATGGCCAATGCTGAGCAATACAACTAATAAAAGAACATTAACAGTTATATTTACATAAAAGAGAGTTAATACTTAGAATATTTTATTGTTAGGAGAGTTATTATATAAACTCTCAGAAACTCCATTATTACAAATAATACCTAGCCAAACAAAAATCACTTGAATGTGTGAATGACTGAAACATAAGAACACAGTCATGCAATTATGGACTTGTTCAAATTTATAGGCAGTATGGAAAGTGTGAAACCATCAGAGATGTATCGTCAGTCCAAAGCAGGCCATGGGAAGAATAAGCCATGAGAGGTGTGTGGCCTGAAATGGGACTCTGAGCATAGTGAAGGCACAATTCAAATGCAGTTGGAAGTTCACCGCAGCGTGTTCTAATGGGGGAAAAAAGCACATATGATCTCTCTGACTCTTATTTTTCTTTTTTTTTTCTTCTTTGATTTATTATTTTTATGGGGCTTTTGGCTACTCTAACATTTGTCCTTCTGAAGAGGTAACCCTAAAATCTTTTAAGGATTAGATAAAAGCTCCCAAATATTTTCGACATTTCTGGCCTTGGGAATGGAGTAGGTTGCTAAGAGGCCCAAGGACACTGTGCGTTTTAGCCAAGAAACTGGCTGCTTTTCTTTGGGGGTCTTTTTACCTTAACTGCCTAAGCCAATTCCTATCTCCTATTCTTATCACACCATCCTCTGAAGAGGTTACCCAAATTGACAATAAGGAATGGAGACACAGACCACTCTGGCTTCTTCCATGCTGAACAGGGATGCAGCGTGAGGCAATTGGAGGACCCCTTCATTGGGTCTATCTAAAAGACTCCCAAATTGCATCTCTTATCTCGAGGAGGAAAAGAAAGTCTTTGAATCGTGAATAGGAGATGTGAAGGAGAAGTAAAGGCAACAGTAATTAGCATTACAAGTTTTAGACAGGGAAATAGAAAAAAGTCAGAACAGGACAATTTTCAAATGTTCATATGAGAATCCACTGGAATTTCTTGACAAGGGTTTCCAAAAACATCCCTCTTTTGGGTTCCTCCTCATTTTTCTTTTGTCTTCCAAGGCTGGACTCTAGAGTGATGGATTCAGGATTTGCTTTCAGGTATTTTGATAGCTATTGGAGTGGTTAGAATCAGTGTCAGTTCCCTCTCAAAGGCTTCTAGATAGGGAGAGAAAACAAATTTATCCATCATTTTAGAACAATAGTTGGTTGCTTCCCTTAGCTACAGGTTGGCACTACAGTAATGGAGAGCAACATTGGAAGCCTTACATCTTAGCAGCATGTTCTGGTTAGGAACAAAATCATCAATGAGAAATAACTGTCTAAATAACTTTTTATATAGACTTAAGCCTAATTTCTGGGAACTGTAATCCCTTGAACTCTTAAAGAAATATACTGATGACTTTACTCTTTGGTTATACAGAAAGGAGATTGTTTAAGTGAAATAAGAAAACCAATTCATAAATACATTCCTTAATTTTAAAGTTGAAATTTTAAATACTGCTTGATTCTTCTACTTCATTAGAAATTAGATGCTCTGGGCAATTTATCTTTAAAAGGCACAAAATCATATGTATAGCTATTGATAAGACACATAGGGGAAGAAGGTAATTAGTCAAGTGGGAGGGAGATCAGAGAGTGTAATGGAAGATAATATGATAAAACTACATTATGTACATGCATTAAAATAAAATTAAAATGTCACAACGAATCTCATTGTTATATATAATACAAATATAGTAATAAAAACGTTTTAAAAACAAACACTTAGGTGTAACTCTCCATCATGCTGTGCCCACTCCCATGTGTACTATCCTCTCTTTCCCTCCCTTCTGAATATCCACATTAAATCTGAAATGTGTGTTAGTCACTCTCCCTACATCATAAGCTCCCTAATGTTGTTTCATTAGGACTTGACCTTGACTGGTGATTACTAAGAGGAAACATTTCAGGCTACTGGCAAAACTGCTAGGATGAATCGCTCTGCCACTGATAATTCCACATTGTATACTTATAGCATGACATCATGGTGAACCCAGTAAACACATTTAATTTGTTAATCTACACGAAGATACAATAAAACTAAGTAATTTTTTGGCAGCATGGAACAAAATCCCTTTGTCTTTGTCTCTAAGGTAATTCCATTAAGATCTGACATTGGCTGTGTGCCTAGCTTTCTTCAAACATGTCTTTCAGTAAGGAGCCCCAGGAATCAGGATACCTACTGGAAATGCCCTGCTTACAAAAGAAAATGGTTCACAACAAAATGCCTGGTACTTGGCACCAGGTGAAAGACCTATATCCCACTTTTGATAACTTGGGTCTGAGACACATAAAAAAGAGACAGGCATGGTGGCACCCACCTTTAATCCTGACACTTGGCGGGCAGAGACAGATCTCTGAGATCAAGGCCAGCCTATTCTACATATGGAGTTCCAAACCAGTTGGGGCTACAGGAAGACCCTGTCTCAAAAAATAAAACAAGATAAAAAGTCAGGGAAAGTTAAGGCAACAAGATAAGATAAAGAGACCTAATATTGTGGGATCTAGCTTGCTTTCCTGCTGACTGAGAGTCAAGACATTTCAACACAACTGCTAATACACAAATATCCTATAGAGATTTCTTTCTGTACATTTTGATTAAGATATCCAAGTAAAGATGTTAAAAACAATGAATAAACTATACTTAATTCACCTATAATATTTGTAATCTTTGAGTTTTACCATAGTAGCACTCCTCTCTCATCCCTAAATCTAAACACTGCGTCTCATAAATCACCTTAAAATTTAACTGACAAAAGGAAATTCTGTATGATTAAAAAATGTTTACCAGCTGCTATGGTTTTGACTTGTGGTGCACACCTGTAATCTCAACACTTGGGAAGTAGAGACAGAGGGATAAGGAGATCAAGTATATTATCAGTCACATATGAAGTCAACACTAGCCTGGGCTACATGAGACCCTTTGACAAAAACCCAAAGAAAAATAACTTTAAATTATAAGCTTTTTGTAAACTTTATACCTTACTGTACACTTTGTGTAATCTTTATACCTTATTGTAAATTACATTCTTTGAAAATAGCTATTATAAGGATATGTAAGGGCAAATCTCTGTTGAGAAGTCCACAGACAGACTCAGAATTGTGTACTGTACTTTTTCATTATTCTCTATCTAAACAATAAACTCACTAACTTTGCTTGACTCTGGATTCACTTGAAATTATTTCTGTGGCACAATTAAGGAACTGCCTTCACCTGCATAGAAGTCCCTACAGGGAAAAGGCACATTAGGAGGCTTTACCTCTCCTTGGGATACTGAACAAGTCTCAAGCGCTGTTAAAATCACTATTAGTGTTAACATTAAATTCTTTAGGTTTATATTGTGAGCACCCCATCTTATGTTCACTTTCTTGTAAGTAATCAAAGAAAATGTGGGATGTGGCAAATTGACTCTGTAACTGTCAGATGCTGGACTCTCCCTTGCTGTCCTGACTGCATTGAGCAAAAATGTTGTGAGCCATTTAGCCCACTGGACTACCCTCATGGCAGTAGCAGACCTCTGGAAGCAGATGATCTGGCTTGAAACTCACTGTGTAGACCAGGGTGGCTTTAATCTCATAGAGATCTGCCTGCTTCTGTCTCTTGAGTGCTGGGATTAAAGGTATGGGCCACCACATCCAGCAATAATTCTGGATTTCTTTCTTTAAACCAGGCACCTGGTTGTGAACTGTTAGAAATGGGTGCTGTGACCAAACACAGACCCTCCATCAAGCACTCTTAACTGCTGAGCCTTTTGTGCATCCCCAGAATTTCTTCTTTTATAAATTGCATTATTTATTTTAACTGAATTTTTGTGTATTTCATACACAACCTCTTAATCATCTTTATACCCCCATCCCCATTGGCACCCTCCTGTAGCTCCCACCCCCACACTGGATTTCATGCATTCTGTCATTTATGTTAAAGCCTATCAAGTCAAGTTAGTATCCCCTGATGTCCTTCAGTGCATGTTCATCCATTAGGGTCTGGTTAGTCTATCTAGAATCACACTCACTTAAAGAAGATCAGCTCTTCCTCACCCAGCAGTGATCAGCTGCCAATAGCTCTTTGGCTAAAATTGGGCCTGTTGCCCATTTCCACAGTTCTATGCTTGCTTTTTGTCTGCTTGTGTTTGGATGTGTTGGGGACCCCTGCTGTTTAGGGTAGCAGTCTCTCCATGTCCGGATAGCCGCAAGCCGGCTCGGCGCAAATGGAAGGACTCCCTTTCTCAGCGGGGTGCCTTCCTACTCTCTTCCTGACTCACCCTTTGAAGTGCCCGTCACAGATACATGGCCTCTGGCACAGAAACTGCCAGGTCTTTCCTGTGTGATAATCAGGCACTGTCTGACAGCCTGACAGAAGCCCACCACCACATGTAAATGGGGCATCTTACAAAGCACCTATCAACTAAGGCTTTTTGCTACTGCCTCCACACTATAAATATCCTGGTTTCCCCCTAATAAATCGGAGCTGTATCACGAGCTGTATCACTGAGTCTGACTGAGCTGTATCCTGTGTCTTACTGCCTACGATTCAGTCTCCCCGGAGGGGGCTATCCTTCCGTCAGCAACCACTCGCGAAGATCTTGCTTTCGCTGTTCCTACACCTCCCCTCATGATCCGGTGGCCGACGGATCGCGTACACAAGAGGGAGTGTCCGGCAGCTTGGAACAGAACTTGCCCGGCAGCTGACAGCGACCCACAGAGTCCCCAGCATCCGGTAGCCGTGGAGGGGACCCGTCTCAGCAACGCGGTGCGCGAAACCCGCGCACCCCAGCGGCGTGCGAGAGAGAGAGAGAGAGACCGGCGCCACGCCAGCAGCTGGCGCTCCGAGATCCCCGCACGCCCACATTTCCCAGCACTAGGGTTACAGAAGCGGGTGCAGCCACATCGGGTTTTTTATGTAGGTGCTGGGCATTCAGATTTGGCTCCTCATGCTTGCACACTTGAGAGCCATCTCCCCAGCCTCTTAGGGTTTTTGTTTGTTTTCTTTTGAGACAGTGTTTCATTATAGCCCAGGCTGGCCTCCAACTTGTTATGTAGCAAAGGTTGTTCTTGAGTTCCTAATCCTCCTGCCTTAGCCTCCTGGGTGCTAAGTTTATAGGTGTTATTTCCGGTTTGAGTCTTCGCGTGAGAACGTTAAAGACAGAGAGGCAACTGAAGCTTTCTGGTCAGGGCTACTCCTTGATGTCAGCTGAAGGCTTCTCTGCCCCCTAATGGACTCCGACTGCCTGCACAGGTGTAGACAAAAGACCTTCTATCTATGCATCTTTCTAATATAAAAACCTGGTAACGCAGCAGCTGACAGCGACCACCCCCAGAGGCACCAGCGTCTGGTAGCCGCGGAGAGCCTCAGCAACGTGGTGCGCGAAACCCACCCACCCCAGCGGCACGCGAGAGACCGGCGCCACACCAGCAGCTGGGGCTCTGAGATCCCCGCACACCCACAGGATGGATCTTGTGCATGCTGACACCATTGCTGTAAGTTCATATACGCAAGGTCCCAGGAGCCTGTAAGACTCTGTATCCATGTGGTCATATACTGCATCATGTGGCTCTTACAGTCTTTCCACCTCCTCTTCCGCAGTGGTCCCTGAGCCCTGGGTGGGTGAGGTTTAATATGGGAGTCTTGCCCAGGACCCACACTCTGCAGACTCTTATTTTCTATGCTTTGGCCATTTGTGGCCCTTTGTATTCATTGTCTTCTGTTGCATGAGGGATTTTTGTTGATGAGAGTTGAAAGATGCATTAGTATCTCTCTACCCCTTGTTCCACTAGGTTCCATAAGCCCTAGGTATAGAGGTTGCATTGTAGATGTTTCACTTAGGGTTGGACATTTCACAGAAACTCAATCTCTGTGTGTGACTTTGTAAAAGTCTCTGTCTGTTGCAAAAGAAGCTTTTTCGATGTGTGATGACTGGCATACTTGTCTGTAAATGTAAGGAGCCGTATTTAGCACATACTAAGAAATTACATTTGTCTAGGGATGTGACAGCCTTAGGATTTTCTCTAAGATCTATGACCTCTCCAGTCATGCGTATTTGGCTATGTTCAGAGTGCCACACATAAATTCCCTCCCACTGAGTGGGTTTTAGGTCCAATTAGGTAGATGTTGGTTATCCCCAAGATAAAAACGCCACTATTGCCCCCAAATAGTTTGCTGTGCCTGTCATTATTGTGGTTATTAGGCCTTAAAGCTAGGGTTGGGCCATTGATTGATGTTCTCCCTTAGTAGCTTGCATAGTGTTCTCCATAACTATGAGAGCTAGACTTCTTTAATGAGTATTTTTTTTCTTGTATACATGGATGTATGTGTGTTCCTAAGACTATGTAAAACAGGTTCCAGTGTCAGTCTCACGGAGACTGTGGGACTCTTTTGAAACAGGGTCTGTCATAGCCCCGGAGTTTGAAAATTAGGCTTGGCTAGCTGGCCAGGGAACCCAGCATATCCCTCTCCTCTATCTGCCTCTACAGCATTGGGGTGGCAAGTGCTCAAAATCCCCAGGCTTTTTCCTTTGGGGCCTGGGGATGGAACACAGTTTTTCCTGCTTGCAGCAAAAAATCTTTAGCCACTGAGGTCTCTCCCCAGGCTGCTTTAGTATTTTCTAACATAATCAACTTACCTTACTGGGAACCAAATCTGAAAGCAGGGGTTCCAGATCAAGCAAGCAAATTCACCTTGGAAAATGATGCTTGGGATTGTGAGGGAACACAGCAATATTTTCACATTGGTGATTTCCCCATTCATCAGTTAAACACCTGTTCTATCTATCCTGCAAATGGAAGAATGCAAATATCCTGAAGTTGCCCCAATCTTGATATCAACATGCTGAACATGAGGAAACCCCCCATGATTAAACCTTCAATGGTTGCTGGTCTTTGGTCCACCATACACGTCCCCCTCATAGGTCTCTTTTCACTTCGATTCTCATCTCTAGATGTCCCTTCAAGTTGGATTTGTGTGGTGCTGACCCAGAAAAAGCCTCACCATCCCCTTCTTCATCCTCTCCCCTGTGGCTGACCTGTACTGCTGTGTAACCTCCAGGACCAGCAGCAGGAACACTGGCCACACGGGGTCTGCTCAGCATCCTCTATAAAAATTGGTTTCCACAGAGAAGCACTGTGTATCCTTCCAAGGATACAAGGGTCACAATACAGGCGATCATACTGCAGACATCCCCAGGGCTCTTCCAGCTTCCAGCTCAGGTTTCACTCCAAGCAGTTCCTGGGAACTTGCAGGTCAATGTGTTCTTGGACCAGGGAATCTTATGTGATAAAACACATAAAATGCTGGCTGGAGAGATGGCTCAGAGGTTAAGAACACTGACTATTCTTGAGAAGACCCAGGTTCAAATCCTAGCACCCACATAGCAGCTAACAACTGTCTGTAACTCCAGCTCCAGGGGATCCAACAATCTCTTCTGTCCTCTGCAAGCATTGCATGACACGGGTGCACTTACCTATATGCAGGCAATACATGCATACACATAAAGTAAAATTAATAAATAAAATGTTTTTTTAAATCACATAAAATGCTGGGCCTGTTACTATAGTCTTCAGCTGAAAATTTTTCCAATTTTTCATTCAAGTTTGACTTGCAAGCTTTGCGATCCATTTGAGCTCTTGAACAAGGTCCAGCTCTCATGCACCATTTCTGATGGGTTAAACCTTGAAGCTGAAACATTTTCTTCCATATATTCTTCAAGTTTTAGTTACTGCCAAAATTACACTGCATATCTGATGAGGACAGACATTAAATTAAACCAAAGACTCAGGGATTGGATGGCCAGTCTGCTGTCACTAAGTATAGAAATGAATTGTACGTGTGTGTGTGTGTGTGTGTGTGTGTGTGTGTGTGTGTGTTGGGGGTAATGGATAATTGCTATATAGTAACTTATTGTGTAGTTCTAACTGGCCCGAAATTTAAGCTTAGAAGGGCCTTAAACTGATAGTGATTTGCCTGACTCAGCGTCCAAGTGCTGGGATGACAGGAGTACGCCACACAACTACCTTTTGAGTTGCTTTACTTTTATTGTGTTTTGTTGATTCTTTGACTTTTCTTCCTTTTATTTCTTTGGATCACTTGCTGATTTTATTTAAGTATGTTTTCATGGCTAGATGTGGTAGCACACACCTTTAATTCCAGCACTCAGGTGGCAGAGGCAGGTGGAGCTCTGTGAGTTCAAGACCAGCCTGGTCTACATAGTGAGTTCCAGGCCAGCTGGGGCTACAAGGAGACCCTTTCTCAAAAAGAACTCCAAAATTTTCTTTCATGATGTGCTCCTCACTGGACTGGTAATTGCTAAGTAGCCTGTGGAGGCCTGATCCTCTTGAGCGCTTGGATCGTTCCACCGAACCACTACATCTGGTTCAGAGTGGATTTCCTTGTTTTTGCTTGTCTCTGTTTTTTGTCTGGGCTTTCATTTGGTAACCTGCCCGGGAAATGATTTAGGAGGCAGCCAGGCAGGAGCCTACAATGTTTAATTAAATTTCTGAAAATATGTCCTAGCCATTTTCAGGCTGTTGGGCAGGTGGGAAAGATGGATATATCTGTGGACTGCCTCCTTCCAGGACACAATTAAGAGCCAATCTCCGAAGGAGGATTTAAATGAAGCTTGGCAACAGCAACACTTCTGATCTCTCTCCCCACCTTACAATGATTATGTCTTCTGTGGAAGGAGAGATTTTATCAAGGGTGATGACAAAACTACTGGCATTACTTTCTCCATACTGACTACTAATATGTTTTCTCTGACAAGTAGTCCATCACAAATGTCCTTCTGATTCTTATTTCACACATAGTTTATTACTGGAAATTAGAAAAAACTCCATTTTTTAAAATGGAGGACGTTTGAGTATACATTCCATTGTAAACGGAAATTCACAGAGGATTTTTAAATAAAGCACGTACATTGTGCTGTTTATTTTTGTGCTAAAACAAGTTTTGAAATCTATAATGGCAGAAAAATGCCTTTCTTTTGTTTAAGAAAATCATCTTAGCTCCACCATCCAAAATGAACAATAATGGGCATCACAAACAAATATATTTCCTATTTCCACTCAGAAGACCTGGAACTGTAAAACTGCTAGACAAAAATATAGTCAGAAAACTATGGAACACTGGTCTTTGGTATGATTATTTGGACTTCATCTCCAAATAAACAAATGCAAATACTGATCTATGGTACTCTATTATATCTAAACACCTCTGGATAAGTGAAGATGAGCAGGCTGGAGAGAGAGAGAGAGAGAGAGAGAGAGAGAGAGAGAGAGAGAGATATGCTGGGGAACATGTAGATGAAGGAATTAATGTACATTGTCTAGAGGAAAATAATTAATAGGTCCCTTATGGAAACCTAAATAAACATATCCTTTAAAAAACTAAAACAAAACACAGCAAAGATTACAATAGGTTATGTATGTGAATCATCCTTTCATTATGGGTTTTAATGAAAAATCCACATCTAGGCACATGCTAGGTAAGAGCTCCATCACTGAGCTATATTCTTAGACTCCATTTTTCACATCTAAATGATATGAAATTGGTAATTGGAAGGGATACATGCATCCCAATACTGATTTCAGCATTATCTACAATAGTGAAATTAATCAAGCTACATGTTTGTCAACAGATGTTGGTTAAAGAAAATTGGGAATAATATAGTACAAATCTTGATAACCTTCAAAAATAAGCAAATTCTGCGGCTGGGGTGGTAGCTCGGTTGGTTAAGTGATAAAGACTATAAAATGCATGTCTTGCAAAAGTAAGGAGCTGCATGGGATCCCAAGAACCAAGGTTAAAAAAAAATGTACCAGCGGTCTGTGGAAAGGTCACAGTTGCTGATTCTATAATCAGGACAACCTGAATTCATATCCCCAAATCCATGTAAAAAGTTCTGGGAGGGACAACTTGGAATCCCACCCTAGGAAAGTGAGACAAAAGGATCCTTGGGGCTTGCTGGCTAGCCAGTCCAACTGAGTCATAAAGTCCAGTCTCAGTGAACAACCATGTCTCAAAAAAATAAGATATGAGGGTGTATTAGGGTTTTCCAAAGAAACAGAACCGGTAGAATGAATATATATGTATAGAGATTTATCAGTTTAGCTCACAGGATAGAGTCCGAGTAGTCCAACAATGGCTGCACCATACTGGAGAGGCTGAGAATCTGTAGTCGCTCAGTCCATGAGGCTGGATGTCTCAGTAGTCCCAATCTGGCACTGAAGGTCTGACAAACTCCAAAAGATCAGCTAGTCTTCAGTCTACAGCAGCAAGACGAACTCACCAGTGAGAGAGAAGGCAAGAACCAGGCATTCTCCTCTGCCATGGCCTTTTATACGGGTTGCCATCAGAAGATAACACCCACATTTAGGGTGTGTCTTCCAGCTTCAGATAATCCAATTAAGAAGCTCTCTCTCATTTCAGTTAATCCCAGATCCAGTCAAGTTGACACCCAGGATTAGTCATCACAGAGGGCCATTGAAGAAGATGCTCAAAAATCAAAAATCAATCCCAGAGCACCACACCACCCATGCATACACATGGGCTGACAAATATAAACAGATGTGAACACAGGGACATGTATACACAGGACCATATATGTATTCAGAGAGAGAGAGAGAGAGAGAGAGAGAGAGAGAGAGAGAGAATGGTGGCTCACAATTGGGGAGGATGAAACAGGAAGAACCTTGTCGTTTTCTGCATACTTGGTGATGTCCAGGCCAGTAAGAGTCCCTGTCTAATAAAGAAAAAAGTAGAGAACTGAAGAATGCTGTGGGAAATTGTCCTCCAGCCTGAACATGCATGCACTCACAGGTAAATATTAGCCTACAAATGAAAAGTGAACCCATGCAAATACAAGCACCTACCCATACACATATTCACCCACCCCTTGACACATAACAATGTAAATTATTAGCAAGATCACAGTTTAAATCTGTCTGATATGCAAACAGCCAAGCCTGCATAAAAGGACCAATTCTCTATTTTTTCACATACTGTAGGAATCTAAAACAATCACATGCATTTGTACCTAGAGGATTTGGAGAATAGGAGGTGTGGAGAACGGAGGGTTGGTAATTGAAGGGAGTTGAATTTTCAGTTTGATGGGAGGAATCTTTTATGAGCTGTACTGAAAAGAACGGCAACAATTATTAACAATGAGGTGCCACATACTTCAAAACTCTTAAGTGATGTTTCAAATGTTAAACTCATAAAGGAAAGTATTTTAGGTAGAAATGTTAGTTTTCTTGATTTGATCATTACACAGTGCACACATATGACACTGTACCCCATACACACATACAACATTTCAATGTAAAATAAAATTGTGCAAATAAAAATACATCAAAGGGGCTGGAGAGATGACTTAGTGTTCCAGTACACTGTTTGTACTTGCAGAGGATCCAGGTTTGATTCCGAGCACCCACATGGTGGCTAACAACGGTCCATAACTCCAGTTCCAGGGAAATACGATGTCCTCTGTGGGCATTGCATGACATGGGTGCATTTAGATACATGCAGACAGTACACTCATATACAGAAACAAAAAAATAGTAAATGAAATATTTAAAAATACACCAAAGATTTCAATGTACTGTACAAACAAAATGCATATGTCTTCCTCTGTACTGTGCTATTGTTCAGATCTGATTGTCCTTCCATACAGAGGTCTTATGTCAGTGGAGCTACAAGTGAGGATGCTACAGGAAATGCCATGCTGGGAGTGAAAATGGAACATGTGTGCCCTGGCACTAGGAGCAACTCTCACCTCCTAGTTCTGGTCACTTAAGTCCACAGCTTCATCCATATGTGTCCATTTCTTGAATTTTGTTCTCTTTCTCTTTTCTGTAGGTTTTAGCACTGCTAAGGGAAATGTGGAAACATTGAGAATTTCTTGTTTCAGAGATTCTGACAAAACAATAGGTAGATTCAGATTCATGTCCGTTTCTATGGATGGGATATATACACAAAATATGGACATGTTTATACCCATATCATACACACACACACACACACACACACACACACACACACACACACAACACAACACAGATACACACACACACACACACATACACATGTGATGTGGGGTGTTTTTTTCTGGTATTTTTGAGATAGGGTCTCCCTGTAGTACCAGCTTGCCTGGAACTAACTATTTAGACTAGGCTGATATCCATCTCACAGAGATATGCCCAGTAACAGTTTCAGGTTCATCAATATCAGTGCTATTTTGGGCACCAGATATATAGCAGTAACAGCTCCAGGGAATTTATTAGAGATTTACATTCAGGTCCCCATGCCAAAACTGACAAACTAACTCTAGATTGAATCCAGCAATCTTTATATTAACAAGTTCTCCTGCTGGTTTGGAGGGACAGAGAAGTTGGAGAAGCACTAAAGTGGATTTGTCTGCATTACATTTTTTTCTCTGGTTAACAAGGAGAGTGTTGAAACTTTCAAAAGAATTAAGTATCCTTAGGGTTTTGGACAGGAGCACAATTCACAGCTGAGTTCTGATGGCTGGAAAACTGAAGTATCAACAAATTATTTCACATACCCAGGGACCAGTTTAACTATTGCTTGAGTCCCTGTATTGCTGTCCAAATCAGCGATTATAGGATTTGTGTGAAGGAAGAGACCATGTCATCAGGTAAGATCGATTCTCCCATAGAAGAAGTGGTCTTGGGAGTGCAAACACTCTAACTAGAATTATACTGGTTTGGGACAAATGTATGCCCTGCCTCTCCAAGTAAGTGTACAAGAACCTGAACTTCTAAAAAGCATGCCAAAAGGAAAGCTTTGTGTGCATTTTATCTCCCAAATATTTCAAATCACCACACCAAAGAGCTTGTCCCAGAATCCTTTCCCAGGGCACGCTGGTGGCCCTCATGTTTTTCTAACACAAGATGGATCAGCCTCCAAATCACTGTGAGTGCCTGTACTGTAAAGCAGATGGCAACCAGCAAGCTCTGAAAGAGGAAGGAAAAATGTTACAGCACTTGGCACTTGGTACTTTAAAAAAAAAACACAAATCAATGTGCCTACCAGTAAAAAATATCTGAAGCCAAGGGCCAAGACCATGCCAGGAAAAATTTCCCATTCAGCCATTCCTGGTTTGTGGGTTCTGGCTGTGATCTTATCTTCCCTTCTTCTATTCACTGCTCTCTATTTGATGCCACCTGTCACCCACAGCAAGATGTTCTAATCTCCACACAAGTGCATCAGAAACATTGACACCACACACCCTTCTCAGTGACTTCACCATAGGCTACTGGAAGTAGGGTCTCTCTGTCCCTTCCTTCTCCTCCTGATCACTTCTCACTTCTGTTCCCCTCCCTCTGTGGCTCTGGTAGCTGAACTTCCCATACCTTGATCTGGTTAAAGGCCCTGGGATCCCCTGGCCTTGCCTTCTCTTCTGCCCTGTGGGCTCCATGAGCATCAGCAGTGGCACTGGCAGTACCTGGGCCTGAAGCTTCTGCAAGGGGAGCTGCCACAGAGAAGGGCTTGGCCTGAAGCATTATCAAAGAGCACATTGCTAGAATCTTGGTCGTCCCTGCAGTCTCCACCCGAGTTTGATCCCAGAGGGTTCTTGGGTGTTGGCTGGCCAAGGAGTTTTGGAAGGGATGTCTTTTATGATAAAACACACAAAATACTGGCCCTGTCCCCGTCCTATTTGCTGAGCATTTTCCTCAATTTTCCTTCCAGGACGTCTCACACATTAACAAATCATTCTGAAAGGGGAATTCACTTCCTTCTTGGGGGAGCTGTTTATGATAACCCATTTAAGCTGTGCACCAGTCCCCATTCTCAATGTGAAACATTCAGTGTCTTAACCCAAAGGCTGTAACTCTTTATAAGCTCCTGTGTGACTTTTGCAGGCACTTAGCAGAGATGTTCTCTAATCCTATTTTCTGGGATAGAACCCTTGCTGGTCCACTATGTACACACATTGTCTTTTAGAGAGTAAGTCCCAATGTATTCCTGGTTGTGCTCAAATTCATGGCCACCTTTTTGCCTTTTATAGTCCCAAGTGAGGGGATTGCAGGTGTAACCACCACAGACAAGCTCGGATCATAATTTTTATTTATTTATTTCATTTGTTATTTATATTGCTTTATTATTTTCTTTCCTTTTTGATTTTTTGGAGGGTAGAGAGGTAGAGATGACATGACACGAAACAGGGTGACCCTATGCAGCCCTGGTTGGCCTGGAACTTGCTATGTAAACCAAACTGGCCTAAAACTCACAGGTATCCATCTATCTCTGCCTCACAAGTGCTGGATCAAAGGCATGCCTCATTATACAGGTCCAAATATTTTCTTTCCTTTCTCTCCTTACCTTCCGTCCTTTATGTGTTCCTTAGTGGACTGATACTTGCTAGGGAGATCTTGGTGACCTCAATCCATCTGACAGCTTGGATTATTTCAGTGATAGACCATTCCTGGCTCAGTTTGCATTTTTCTTTTCTCTTTTTTTTTGTGTGTATGTGTGTATCTTGTTCAGCCTGTGGTATTATTTATTTTGTAACCTTCCCTTGGCACAATTTGGGATGTGCCTACCAGGAGTCTACAATGATTAGTGGGTTTTTGGAAAATATGTTCTACCCATGTTCAGGTTTCTGAGAGGGTTGACTGTCAGGTAGAACTATTGACTATCACCCAGTAGGAGAGTTCAGGCATAATTTCTAAAAGCTTTCTTGAATGAAGCGCTGGTGTGACAGCATTTCTAACTCCATGTCCCTGAGTTTAAAAAAAGATTATTCCTTCTCTTTTGAAGATGAGAAAACACTACCCATCAAATGTTCTATATTGCGACCTCCATACTAATCTTCTCTCTGTATAATAGTTTTTTCATTGCTCTCTATTTTTAACTTTGACCTTCCTGGAACTTACGAACATCCTTTTTTTGTGTGAGAACACAGTGGGATTATAAGCTTCATTGTAAATAAATATCTACTTGGCAATGACTCAGTGACATATTGTACAAGTCACTTTGACACATACAATTGAGGAAATATAGCTTTATTTGGATAAAGAAGGTCATCTATGCTCTCTCCGCCATCCAGTGCACTCACAAATAAATAACACAAATCCATCCATTTTTTAAAATTCAAATATAAGACCTAAAACTATAAAACTAAGAGACAAAAAGACAAGACAAAAACCGCATGCTATTGCCCACAATACCTTTTTTTTTTTTTTTTTTTGGTTTTTTTGAAAAAGGGTCTCCCTTTACCCCCAGCTGGCCTGAACCCACAGTTTGGCCTCTGCCAAACTTTTTAAA
>NW_008329133.1:1340845-1352225 GCF_000622305.1 Nannospalax galili
CAAAAATAAAACCTAAAACAAAAAAAAAAAGAGAAAAAAAGAAAAGAAAAACCCCGCATGCTATTCCCCAAAATACTTTTTTTTTTTTTTTTGGTCTTTTTGAGACAAGGTCTCTCTGTAGCCCCAGCTGTGTAGACCAGGCTAACCTTGAAATCACAGAGATTCGCCTGCCTCTGCCTCCAGAGTGTTGGGATTAAAGACGTGTACCACCACTCTCAGCTATCCATAATATTTTTGTATTGGGCTCCAAAAACAACAAAAGTAAACATAGATGAATAGGATTCTTCTAAATGAAGACATTTCTGTACATCTAAGAAACGAAACAGTGCAATGACAACAGTTTTTGCCTGCCTCTGTCTTCAGAGTGCTGGGATTAAAGGCAAGTCCCACCACACACACCATAAGGTTTTTTTTAAGTTTAAATTTTCAGGCAGTGTCTCACTTTCTCACTTTATAGCCCTGAGTGGCCTGGAAGTCATTATGTAGATGAGGCTGGCCTCAGATGCATAGAGATCACCTTGACTTGGTGTCGCTAGTGTTGGGATTAAAGGCCTGTAACACCATATCTGGCTTTAAACATAAGTATTTGTGCATAATCACACTAATAAAGATAACTTAAATCTTTCATTTCATTTTTCCAGAAATGAGGGCACAATTTAGGGCCTTGCCCTTGCTAGGTAAGCTCTCTACCACCAAGCTAAATCCACAGCCCCTTTCCAGGTAATTAAGATGCCCAGAGACATTTAACAAAGAGGGACTTGGATTGCCTGCAATACTACTGTTATCTGGTTAACAATGCAGCAAGTTGGGCCTTTCATACTCTTTAAGAGTTTCCTTAGAGTTTTCACGGGTTCAGAATTTCTGCTGTGAATTGACTTGGCTGGCTGATCAAGGTCTTAGCACAGAAGAATTTAAAATGGTCTCCACAGAGAGCCTCCGAGTTCTGCATCATTGACCTAACTAGATTACAGACAGGATCCTCCTGCAAGGGAAGACCTTGACCTCAAGTAAGAATGAGTTGCTGGTCTTCCTGAAACTAGGGACTCTAAATGCTTTGACTAGACCTCAGTGGATGGACTTGCACTGGGGAGTATCTCTGAACACTTGCTTGACACAGTGGGCCTTAACAGGAATGGCAGAGTACATGGGCTCCAGTCGGGGGGCTATGGGAAGGTGCCAGTGGGTACAGGGGAATAAAGATGATTAAGACTGTTGAGATGTTCTGTAAGAAACACACAAAAATTCAATAAGAACAACAACAACAAAAAAGAATCTCCCAGAAGGGTCCGCCACTTAATGGGTAAACTCTTTTCACCAGTAATAAGCTACTTTGGTCCTTAAGTACTAATTACCCTCCATACCTAAATAGGGGCTCAAGGCGTTAACATCCCCTCCCTGGAAAAGTGTACAGTTTTATTTTACTTTCTCTTCAAAGAAAGTGTCCACATGAAAGAATAACCCTTTCCCAACACTTTCCTCAGGGCAATGTAGTCCTAACTCCTTGTGCTGTCACTGTGCCTATTCAGAAGCAAGTGACATCTGTCAGAATATAAAGGACAAAAGGAAAGCCTAATCTGTTTCCTTGTTCACAACTTATTCTGGATACTATATAACACAGAATGTGCAGCACCGGATCATTTTTAATACAAATCAACCAGTCCAGGAAGAAACAAATGAATCTGAAACCAAGCCACCAGATCATCTGGTAAGAATGTGATCTACGTATGTGGCCATTGCCAGCAACAATTTTTTGATATGATCTTATCTTCCCTTCATCTGTTTGCCTCTCTCCCCTGGATCCCACTAATTGCCAACTGCAATTAATCCGAAAAATATCACAACCACAGGACAACATGCCAGAAACAGTGATACACCCTGCTGGGACATTATCAATGGTCACCAGGACTTGAGTGGATCTCTCACTTTCCCTCCTCATGGTCCCCTCTCCGGTTCCCATCTCTCTCTGTTCCTGATAGCATAAAGTGTCTATCTTTGAGTCCATAAAAATTTTGAAGTTTCCCCACCTTGTCCTCTAGCCAGTGGCCTCCGAGAACATTGGCGGTGGCACCTGTTAGACACATAGCCTCTTCCAGGGTCAGCTGCCATAAAGACGTATGCTACATCCTTCCTGGGCCCAACTGGACAAAGCACCAGTGAGCATATTGCCTGCATCCCCAGTGCTCTCCAAACCTTCAGCCATAGTTATAACTCGCTACAGATCCTGGGTATTGGCAGGCCAAATGGTACTTGGTAGGGGCATCTTTTATGACAGAACATATAAAATTCAGGGACTGTCCCTTTCTAAATCTTTTGAGCATTTCTTCAATTTGTATTGCAGATTGATGTGGAAGTTTATCAATCACTATGATGTGGGAATTCATTTTCATTTTGTGAATAGTTTATCTTGATCCATTTAAGCTGCTGGACTAACCCCGACTCTCAATGTGCTGTTTGTGTTGTGTTCACTTGACCCTGTAACTTCTTCTACCCTCTGTTCCCCACTTGGTGTCTCACACATGACTCTAAATGCAAGCATGAAGCAAAAGGGGTTTTTGAAACAGGAGTTTTTACATTGGAATCTCCATTCATCCTTGATCTATAGGTTATAACATTGGTATTGGCAAGGCCAAGAAAGACTGAGAAACACTCCACTTTTGAACACAAAACTAAATAAATTCATTTTCCATTATTTTGTCTACTATATTTTATTTTTAATTTCTGTTAAGGGCCAGCAAGACAATCTAGTGGGAAATACCCTGGCTGTACAAGCCTGGTCACCTGAGTTTGATCACCTGGACCCATACAAAGATGGAAGGAGAACGCTCACTCCATAAAATTGTCCTCTGATCACCAACACATTCTTTCTCTCTCTCTCTCTGTGGTATGTGTACTCCCCAAAGCACCCATGCAAAAATATAACAATTAAACAACTTAAATAATATCTGTTAATTTAGGAGAGCATTCTGACCTAGCCCAGCATCACAGCCTGGGATGCCAGTAACACATTCATGTTCACATAGTTCAGATTACTTTAGAACAGGTCTCCTAGTGTAATTCCAAAATCAGGAGTACTAGCGTCTTTTAGTTACCTATAAGAAGTTGAAAAAAAAATGAAAATAACTCTGGATGGAACCCAGTGATCTATGCTTTAACCAGCTGTACAGCTGAATCAGAAACACAGAGATGTTTCAGAAGTACTGACTTAGATTACCCTCTATATCATTGATTTTCTGCTTAACAAAGCAGCCAGTTGAACAATTAAGAAGCATTCAATTTGTGCTTAGGAGTTCCAGTAGGTATACTGTTCCCTGATGTAATTGAGTTCATTGCAAAATTCGAGCCCATGCAAGTATTTCAAATATTCAGGCCAGCAAACTTGAGAATCCTCAAGGTCAGAGGCTGTACTTCCTAGGGGAGACATTGTGGTTGGGTAAGGCTGATTCCTTCACTAGGATACTGCCATTATGTGGGAAATTCTCTCAACCAAGAAAAATCTAGGTTAGGCCTTACATGCTACTCAGTTCTCCAAGTATCTGTACAGCAGAACTAAACTAGGAATGAACATGGCCAGGAGGAAAATTTCCTAGAGGAGTGTTTCCTCCTTAAGGTATCTTTAAAACCCGTCGAATCACAAAGAGCTGGGTCATATCACTTCACCAAGGCTGTCTAGTGATCCATAGTAGGATTTATTTATACAACATATATCTCAGGCAGATGAGGAAGCTCCATTTACTTGGGACACTGGACAAGTGTCACGTACTGTTAAAACCACTATCAGTATTAATGATAAGTTATTTAAGTATATTTTGTGAGCACTCTGTCTCATGTACAATTTTTGTAAATATGCAAAGAGGATGACATGTGTGGCAATCTGACTCCCTACCTGTCAAATGTTGGACTGCCCCTTGTTACCTTGACTACCTTAACCAGGTGATGGTGAGTCAAATACCCACATGGACCACCCTCATACCAGCAGCAGACTTCTGGAACATTGCAGGGATCCCTTGAGAAAACTATAAGACAGTCCCAGCTGATTTCCCCTAATCTGGAATCTGAGACTTATCTGGTGTTGTTTGAAAATGTACCAGCTGCTTTACTACCATAAGCCTTCAGGAGAATCTTAGATGACAATCTTAGATGACAGTACAAACATTTCCACCTAGAATACAGGGGGAGCTCTCCCCCTGGTGGTCCAGAAAAGGGATTGCAGTCACCGTGAGGCTATGAATGGTCCAAAATACAAGTCTCATTGGCTCTGCCTGAATGAATAAACAGGTTGCTCAGGCTCACTCACTGTGTTGGCTGGCAGAAGCTATTTTGTGCTGTTTCTTATCATGGTGTAACATCAGGACCAATGAACAACTTTTCTTAAATGGTCTCTTCGTACCTACATTTAGCAGTGCAGACTGAGCTTGTAACACAAAGCAGCAGCACAAAGTGTTGACAGGGGCATGCCCTTGGATTCCAGCAGGCCAAGCAAGACATGTGGCTGTTGGCAGGAGAAGATGAGGCTGAGGAGCCTGCACAGGAAGCAGGACTGCAAAAGAGGAGACAAAAGAGTGTGAAGAGTTGATGGTGAAGAAGCATTAATGTTTGTAAGGAGCCAGAGAGAACATAAAGGTCTTGGTCACCAGAAGAGTTCTAGGGTCTGTCAAAAACTTACGGACAGAGGAATCAGACCTTGGACCAAGTACAGTAACACCGGCCTGAATTAAAAGCTGAGGAATTACCCACTTACTGGGCCTACACAGGAACTGTAATAGTTGCTACAAAAGACAGTGAGATGGCTCAGTGGGTAAAAGCACCTGCCAGCAAACCAGAAGAGCTAAGACCCACATGGTAAAAGGGAAAAATCAACCTTGTCCTCTGGCCTGCATAGGCAAGTCTTAGCATGTACTTCCCCACACACATACAAACACTCAGGTACACACACACAAACACACACACACACACACACACACACACACACACACACACGCACGCACACTATTTGAAGGCTGAAGAATCCCAATACATATGTTTGTCTGAAAACTATAATGCAATCTGAAACCAAGGGATAAGGAAACTCACTTTCTTTGCCCACAGAAGAGCTTCAACACTCATAGGGCTAAGGCTCCTGTTACCCAAGTTCAGATCCTCCCACCTGTCTTTGGTAGCAGTTCAGTGCTGCTAAACACACTGCCAGAGAGCAGGACTTGTCTTCCTCCTTGTTCACCATTTTTAGAATTCTGATAGAACAAAAGAACCCCCGTCCAAATGATAGGTCCCATATCTACTCTTTGTGTCATTATTGCCCCTCTTAAATGTCGGATGCCCATCAGAATATAAATGGCAAGAATAAAGCCCAATTTCTATCTAAGTCAGGAACCTCTCCAATGGTCAGGCCATAGCAGAAACACTTGTAGGAAGGTTTTTTTCCCTTAGGATTGAGTGAAAAGGTGAAAAAGGTGTCATAAACCATGCTCTCCTTGAACTCCTAGGATTACCACCTAAGTGCTGAAATACAAGGATCAGCTACCATAAACATCATAGCACTTAGTAATAGCTTTTTTCCCATTATTTTTAGTTTTATTTTAGGATTGAGTCTTACTATGTACCACTAGATGGAGTGAAATTTACTATGTAGGCCAAGATGGCCTTGAACTCAGAGAGATATGCATGCCTCTGACTTTGATGTGCTGCAATAAAAGGCCTAGGACACCACACCCAGCTGTAATTCCTACCTTTAAAATAATTTTTATTTGTTCATGTGTATGTGTGTGCATGATGAATGCACAGGCCAAATAAAACATCAGATCTCCTGAAGCTCGAGTTATAGGCAGCTATGACTTGCTGGAAGTGCATGCTGGGAATGAAGTCAGATCCTCCAGCCAATATACTTAATCACTGAGCCATCTCTGAAGACCTTAATAAATTCTTTTCTTAAATCTCTCTCTGTCTGCCTCTCTGCCTCTGCCTCTCTCTTACTCTCACTCTCGCTCTCGCTCTGTGTGTGTGTGTGTGTGTGTGTGTGTTTTCCTCTGTGTGCAGATGATGTGTGTACCTGACCCACTGGAAGCCAGTGTATTCCAGTGTTATCTCCAGGAACACTGTCCATCTCCTTTAATACAGGATCTCTCATTGGCTTAAAGCTCACCAGGTGGACTTGAGTAGCTGACCATGGAGCTTTATGTATCCTTCTCCTATATCCACCCCTTCGTGTGCACAGTGAAAAGTGCATGGGCCCCACAGGAATTTTTTTCTGAGGATCAAACTCAGGTCCTTCTGCGTCAGGTGAAGTACTTTAATGACTGAGCTCTCTCCCCGGGCTCCTTTGTAATTTCTAACACAAAGGAATCAAGCCACCAGTAACTAAACCTGAAAGTAGTAGTCCAGATCAAGCAAAAAATTTCATCCTGGGAAAGGACACTCAGGAGTGGGAGGGAACACAGCAATGTTTACAAACTGGTGTTATCCTCCATTCATGGATTCTCTACATGACATTTCCATCCTGCCGTTGACCAACCTCAAATAACTGGAAGAATCCCCACTCTTGACTTCAATGCTGAAGACACTGTAGCATGTTCTGCCATGACATTATCAATGCTCCCCCAAATTTGGTTCTTCTTGCAAGAATCGCTGGTTGGTTCCTTGTCACTTCAGTTCCAATCTCTAGGTGCCACTGGTAGCTGGAGGTGCCTGGCCTTGAACTGGTAAAAAAGTGCCTGAATTTTTGTCTTGTCCTCTCCTCTGTAGCCGATGGGCCCTTCCGTGAGGCCACCAGGAGTAGCAGCAGTGCAACTGGCAGCACCCATTGGCCTTGAAGCCTCTGGGAGTCTAGGCCCCAGAGAAGCTCTGTGCATCCTTTCTGGCTCCACCCCACACAGTTCAGTGAAGTAAAGACTTGTATCCCCCACAACCCTCCCTTTTATCCATCATGGGTTTACCCAAGGGAGTTCCTAGGCCTTAGACAGGTAAGGCATCCTTGAAACCGGGCATGCTTTATACATGTAAAATACTGGGACAGCCTCTATCATCATCAGCTGAACATTTATCCAAGTTTGTGTTCAAGATTAACTGGTAAGCATTGTGAGTCACTTAAGCTGCTGAATCAGCCACAGATCTCATTGTGCTATTTCTGATGGGTTACAGCTTGAACCTTAAACTTTTTAAATATTTTGTATACTATTTTTATTTTCTGTGTATGAGTTTATTTCCTGCATTTATGTAAGTACACCCGTGTCATGAAATGCCAGGGAGGTCAGAAGAGGGCTTTGGATTCCCCTGGAACTGGAGTTAAGGACAATTCATAGCTGCCATGTGGGTGCTGGGAATTGAATGCAGGTCCTCTGCAAGAGAAGTCAGCGCTCTTAACCACTGAACAATCTCTTCAGCCCCAAGAACCTTAAACATTTTATTGCTCTGCTCCTAAAGATTTTGATTACAGACTGTTCCTGCATACCTAATAAGAACGGACCTATTAAACCACAGATTTAGGGATTAAATGGCCAATCTCTCACAAAGTATGGAACTGAATGGGGGGAGGCGGGTGGGATGGGTATTTTGTATATAGCAACTCATTGGGTAGTTCTAGCAGGCCTGGAATTCAGCATGGAGCCCAGACTGTCCTTCAACTGATAGTCATTTGTGTGACTCAGAGTCCACTTACTGGGATAACAGGATTAGCCCACAATTGCCTTTGGAGTGCTTTAAATTTAGTGTTCTGTTGACTCACCAGTTAAAAATACTTGCTATTCTTCCAGAGGACCTGAGTTAAATTCCCAATACCTACATCAGGTGACTCAGGAATGCCTGTAACTCCAGCTCCAGGGAATCTAATGTCCTCTTCTAGCCTCTGCGGACACCCTCTCCTACCTCCCAACACATACACATAAAAAATGAAATAATATTATAAAAAACACAAAGGATCCCAGAAGATAAAGAAGAATAAAATCTAGGGAGTCATTGCTCCAGCACTGGCTCTTTATCTTATTTTATTTTATAAAATTTCACATTATCACTGTGCGTTCCTCCTAAGTCTAATACTTTGCTAAGTAGCCTGTGGAGACCTGATCCTCTGGAGTGCTTGGATCATTCCAATAAACAGCCATGCCTAGTTCAGTGTGGATTTCCTTGCTTTATTTGCTCTGTATCTATGCGTTTGGTCTGGACTTTGAATTCTTTGGTAACCTGCCCAGGGAATGGTTTGTGATGTAGCCTAGAAGGAGCCTACAATGCTAAATTAAATTTCTGAAACTATGTCATGGCCATTTAGGTTGAAGAATGGGTAAGAAACACTGGTGTAGCTGTGGACTGCCACCTTCCAAGGCACTATTAAAGACCAAGCTCCAAAGCAGGCTTCAAATGTCATTTGGTCACAGCAAAACTCATCTGTCTGTGTTCTATACATGTTATAATGATTATGTCTTCTATGGAAGAAGAGATTTTATCAAGGGTGAAGAAAAATCTACCTGCATTAACTTTCTCAATACTGACTTCTGATATGTTTTCTCCATGAAATAGTTGGTCATAACTGTTCTTTTTTAAAAATTTTTTATTTATTTTATTATTTTTATTTCATGTGTGTGTGTATTGCCTGAATTTATTATTTTTATTTCATGTGTATGTGTGTATTGCGTGAATGTAGGTAAGTGCACGTGTGTTGTCCAATGCCTGCGGAGGTCAGAAGAAGCTGTCAGATCCCCTGGGACTGGAGTTATGGACAGTTCTTAGCTGCCATGTGGGTGCTGGGATTCAAACCTGTATCTTCTGCAAGAACAACCAGTGTTCTTAACCACTGGGCCATCTCTCCAGACCCACAACTGTCCTTCTAAGAAACACAGAAACACAAGTGAATAACACAATGTACCTGTTTGGATATGAAATCTCTGGTGAATTTCCATTTGCTGCCAAACTTAAACTTATTCCACCATCAAGTAAAAGGTGAGTTTGTTATTTCTGGCACAAACCACTCTGAAATCTATAATGGCAGAAAAATATCTTTCTTTAGTTTAGGAAGGTCATCTTAGCACCATCACCCTAAACATACAACAGTGGACAACACAAACAAATCCATGTTCTTATAGTCACTCATAAGACTTGCAACCACAAAACTGCTAGACATAAACATTGTCAGAAAACTATGGAACACAGATTTTTGTAAAGGTATTGGGATTTCACACCCAAATGAAAAATGTGTGAACACTAATCTATGGGATTCCATTAAATGAGAACTTCTCTGGATAAGAGAAGATGAGCTAGCTGAAGAGCTTGAGAGAGAAAGGTTTAAAGACATAGATAAGTGTTGGAGAACACATGGACTAGGGAACCCATGTACATTGTCTTTAGGAAGATAGTATGTCCCTTATAGAAAATTAACAACATACTTTAAAGAAAGAAACAACCAAATAAATAAACAAACCCAGAAAAGATTACAGTAAATTATGTATATGTACCACAGGCACTGTGGATTTTAAAGCTAGAACTAAGATCTAGGCATATGATAAATAAGAGTTTGATCATTGAGCTAGGTCCACGGACCCCATTTTTCACAAATAAATGATATGAAGTTGGTAACTGGAAAAGATACATGCATCCCTGTAGCAGGAGGCCTCCAAAGATGGCACGGACCCAGAGCCCTGGGATTCAGCGAGAATTCACTTCACTTCTTGGTCCACATATAGCCCGCCAAAAGGAGCCCATGCCTCCATATCCTGCTAGCGAGCCCAGTGACTTCTGACAGACTGTGTGGCATGGACCAATCAGAAAACGATACGCTGACTAAAGGGACTTGGGGGCGGAGAAAAGGGAAATTAAGGCCTGCCCCTTCCTGCATTAAATGAGCCTGCAGCACTTCACCTAGTGCTTGCTTTTACCCAACTCCCAGGGTCTGTGCTGACTATGCACCTCTTGCCCCCACCAATCAGCAGGGGACCCGATCCAGGTCAGGGTCTTCACAGCTGGCTTGAGGAGAACCCGTAACACCTGGCACCTGAACAAGGACCCCGAGCCGATCCCCATCACCTGGCTCTCTAATGATGCCATTTCGGTGGACCAGTGGGCTATAATAGAACCTAAATTATCTGCCCTCAAAAATTTGGTAGCTGAACAATTGAGGCTTGGCCACATTGAGCCCTCTCTCAGTAAACGTAATACCCTGATATTTGTTATTAAAAAGAAATCTGGGAAATACAGACTTCTCCAAGATCTTAGAGCAGTCAATGCCCAGATGGAAAAGAGGGCTAGCTACAAATGGGCTTACCACACCCTACAGCTATCCCCCCATCCCATCATATCATAGTACAGAAATTAAACCGCTTAACCCTTCCATCTTGCAAAAAACTGTATATACCTTGACTGAGCTCCAAAAACTCTGTGGGACTATAAACTGGCTCAAACAACTTACACCATTCCCTGACTTGGAATTCTGGGCCTTGTTCTCCCTGCTAGAAGGCCATAATTCACCAACTTCAAGGATCCCTCTCACCGAGAACACCCAGTCAGCTAAGGATCTTCTTAATAAGATAGATCATATACTCTGGTCTACGTCATTCTGACGTCATGACCCAGCAAAACCATTACTGGCCTTGATCCTCTGGACTAAAAATGGTATCTTGGGGGTACTATGGCAGCAAGACTCCCCAGTGTGGATCCACCTGGCTACCTCGGACCTAACTAGGCTTAGCTCTAAGTATGATATTGCCTTCAAGTTAGCAATTAAGGCCCAGCAAACAGCCAGGCGCATATTCAGAAAGGAACCTGAAAAATTATACTGCCCTTTCCTCTTAAGCATTCCCAAACATTATGGGCAGACTCCCTGGCTTTCCAACTAAGGATGTCCGAGTTCACGGGGGGTTGGATAACCACACACCCCTAGATAAGTGACTGGCCAGCCTGGCCTGTTTGGAAATCACCACCCAGCCACACGCTTCCCCCTGCAAAAACCCCCTGCCTTTAGCCATGCTAGCCTTCTCAGATGCCAAAAAGTCCCATTATGGCATTGTCATTCAGCACATGGGAAAGGATGACACCTGTTATGTACCTGGCTCTGTCCAGTTGGGGGAGCTCCTGGCATTTTTAAATATCTTCCAAGTGTGCCAGACTGAGCCGCTCATTATATATTCCGAAAACCAGTATGTAGTTCAGGCCCTCATATGTCTTCCCTTTGCTCGAGTAAAAGGCCACAAGGATCCCATGACTAGAATGATGAGAGCTCTCCAGATTATCTTAAATAACAGACAATGGCCCTGGCACATCTCCCACATAAGATCACACACCAAGCTCCCGGGAATCTTGACAAAGGGAAATGACAAAGTAAATAAACTTATTATGTCTGCAGAGATTCCTCTGCTAGAACAAGCCAGAGCCTTACACCAACAATTTCACCTTTCTCCTCGCAGTC
>NW_008329133.1:1352960-1364513 GCF_000622305.1 Nannospalax galili
GGTCAAGCAAGAGATGTGAGACCAGCAACTGACCAACGGGACCCCCAGGACCCAGAGACCTTGCCATTTTCTGGATAATTGGTTTGCTCTTCCCCACCCCTGCCACGGCCCATGACCTCTGGGCCTTGGTCCCCTCCCCGCCTATACTCTTGCCCTTATTGCTTCATTCCCCAGCCTACCCCACCCTCTATTCAATTCTATGCTTGGCCTCCCCACCATGGACCCAGTTACTTCCTTGGAATCACTCAATGGCTCCTGGCCCCTAAATAACTCTCTATGCTTCACTACCAAAAACACATCCTCATGCATTGGGCTGTTCAACCTGACTGTCTAAGATTATGCTGGCAGTGCCTCTAATCTAAAAGCACTGTTTGACCCATCTTGGACTGTCACTTACCTACTCCTGACAGACACAATTATTCTTCTCTTTCTGCTTCTTTAATGCCTTGTTCTTTGTTCCTGCAGTCAGAAAAAATTCAGTGACTCGGTGTATCAGGCCCTCAGAGCAATACACAAAGATGATTTCAACCTGCCCTATGCAGCCTGACAGACTTGGCTTGCACAAATGTATGAGGCCTACTAGAGATAATTCCCCACCTCGACTGATCCCCTGGGATCATACCCCTTGGAGAGCTGGTAGCCAATGACGGGTAAGCTCCTGTTGGGCTGAATCAACCTAAGCCAGGACATGGATGTGTACATGCCCATGCTCCAATGACAGGTAAGGTTCATGCCCGAATAGGACATCCTAAGACAGGCACAGTCCATGATCCTGGGGTCATCCCGAGGCGGAGCTGCCTACAGGCTCTCGCTGGACAGTGATTTTTAAAGAAAAAGGGTGGAAATGTAGCAGGAGACCTCCAAAGATGGCGCAGACCCAGAGCCCTGGGATTCAGCGAGAATTCACTTCACTTCTTGGTCCGCAAATAGCCCACCAAAAGGAGCCCACGCCTCTGTACCCTGCTCACGAGCCCAGTGATTATTGACAGACTGCATGGCGCAGACCAATCAGAAAATGGTACACTGACTAAAGGGACTTGGGTCGGAGAAAAGGGAAATATAAGGCCTGCCCCCTCCTGCATTAAACGAGCCTGCAGCACCTTGCCTAGTGCTTGCTTCTACCCAACTCCCAGGGTCTATGTGTTGACTCCGCGCCTCTTGCCCCCCTAATCGGCAGGGGACCTGATCCAAGTCAGGGTCTTCACAGCTGGCCTGAGGAGAATCCACAACACATCCCAATAATTATTTTGCCATTATCAACAATAGGTAAATTAATCAAGCTAGATGTTTACCAACAGATAGATGGATAAGGAGACTCTGATCATATATATACAGTGGAGAGCTTGATAACCTTTGAAAAGAAGTAAATTTTGGATCTGGGGCTCTAGCTCAGTTTTTCAAGTGATATAATTCATAAAATGCTTGCCACGCAAAAATAAGGACCTGATTAGCACCCCAGAACCCAAGTCAAAAATCATGGAACCAGGGAACTGTGGAGACATCTCAGTCAATAAAAATGCTATCCCATATTCATGACAACCTGAATCCAGTATCCAGAATCCATGGAAAAGTACGCAAAGAAGGAGACTTGTAACCCTGGCCGCATGAAGGTGAGAAAAAAGGATCTCTTTCACTTTCTGGCCCGCAAGTCTAACTGAATCATGAGCTCCAGGGTAAGTGAGCTGTTTCTATACAATAAAATGGGAGAGCAATTGAAGAAAGTGCTCATAAATCAATCTCTGACCTCCACACTTACCCACACATGCTTCCAAACATATACACCTGCAAAGACATGTATACACAGACCATGGAGATATATATATTCTCTCTTTCTCTTTTGCTCTTTTTCCTTCCCCATCCCCCTCCTTTCCCCCTCCCTTCTCCCTCCCTCCCTCTCTCCCTCCCTCTCTCCTATCTCCCCCAAGAACACAAAGACACACACACACACACACACACACACACACACGAAGTGTATCTGTGAGCTTAGGAACTGGACACAGGCAGATCCTTGGAGGTTGCATCCTACTTGGTGAATTCTAGATCAGTAATAGTCCCTGTTTAAAAAACAAAAAGATAAGCACTGAAGAGCAATATTGGGCACTGCTATCTGGTGTGAACATGCATGTACCCATGTAAATTGTGCCTACAAATAAATATTGAACCCATACAGACACATACATCTGCTCAAACATATTCTTCCACCCATCCATGCAAAGGGAAGTAAAATTTTCCATTTTCAATATTATAATTCAAACGTGTATGAAGTTAAAATATCTAGGCTCACACAGAAGGATCAATGGTATATATTCTCACCTGTCATAGGAACAATCATATTCAGGGTAGCAGAGTTAAATGATATGTCTGGAGGATCTGGAGTATAGGAAATTTGGAGAATGGAGATTTTCAAAAAGTTGGTGAAATGTTCAGTTAGATAGGAAGAATGATTTTTTTGAGATTTACTGCAATGATGGTGAATATTATTAACAATGAGGTGCTACATATTTCAAAATTTCTATGGGAGTAGCAGGAAAAGCTATGCTGGGAGGGAATGTGATCCTGGAACCAGGACCAATACTCATCTCCTAGTTCTGGCCTATGGCGTCCACAATTTCTTCCATACCTGCCCAATCTTGAATTTTGTCTCCTCTTTGCTTTTACATTCAGAACTGCTAAGGGAAAAGTGGAAACACTGAGAAATCCCAGTTCTCTAGATTTTGCCAAAGTAATAATTAGTTCCAGATTCATGTTCCTATCTATGTATGCATATATACACTTAACATTGAGGATATATACATATACCCATGTATTTTGTGTATACATAAAACCAAAAAGCAATGTTGTATATCTGTTTACTTCATTTATATATACATAGTGAGATAACAATCTATTTTGTGCATGTATACATAATGTGGGATTATCCATTGATTCCTCTTAATGCAATAGAGTATTATCTGGCAGGTCAGGTCTTTTGGCTGAAAGCTCCAGTAACAATTTTACCACTGTCAGCTGTATTTTAGGGCACCAGGTGAAGAGTAGTAACACCTCTAGAGAATTTATTAGAGATTTACATTCAGGTGCACACCCAAAAACTGACACACTTACTCTATGGACCGAAGCCAACAATCTTGTATTAAGCAGTCCTGCTGGTTTGGAGGCACAGAAAAGTTGGAGAAGCACTAACTTGGATTGCCTGCACTACAGTTGGTTCTCTGGTTAGCAAAGCAGCAGGATCTTTCAAATTGTCCCTAGGGTTTGGGGCAGGTGTACAGTTCATACCTACAAGTTGAGTTGACTGGAATAAACAAAGTACCACCAAATGATTTTAAAAGTGCTGTGATCCCGCAATTCCTTTTCTGTCCTATGTCCAAAAGGCCCTGCCATATGGCCTCCAGGGACAGCTGTGGTTTCACTGGCTGCACCAGGACTGGTGCCTCTTTAGCCACCAAAGGGAAGCACAATGCCTCCTTTCTAAGCCACATTGGACACAGCGCCAAGGAGCACACTACAGGTACCCATACACTCCTGCAGCCTCAAGTGCCCTTCCAGTCTCCAGTCCAAGTTTAATCCCAAGTTCTTGAGACTTGGTCAGCCAACGTGTTCTTGTGAACACCACAGATTTTATGCTAAAATATATAAAATAGTGGGCCTGTCCTTTCCTCATTTGTTGAACATTTTCCCCAATCTTCATTTGAGGTCAACTCACAAGTTTTTAAAGCATTCAGAAGCGGTAATTCATTTGACTCTTAGATGAACAGTTTATCATAACCCATTCAAGCTACCCCCCAGCCCCTACATTAAATGTGCAATAGTTGATGTATTAACCTGAAGCTGCAGCTCTTTATATGTTCTTGGCTGACTTTCATATGCACCTAATCAGCAGAGATGTTCTATAATCCTAATTTCTGAGATAGGACCCCTTTTGTTCCATTATGTATATACTTTGTTTTTAGATAGAAAATTATCATGTATTCCTGGCTGTTGTGAAACTCACAGCCACCTTTCTGACTCATATTCCCAAGTGATGGGTGTACAGGTGTAACCCACACAGGCTCAGCTCGTAGTTTTCATTTTGTTTTTTTTTCTCTTGTTATTTATAATTTCTTCCTATTTTTCTTTCCTTTTTGATTCATTTTGGATGGGGTGGAGATGAAAGGGTGATCCTATGCAGCTGTGGGTGTCCTGAAACTTTCTATGTAGACCAGGCTGGACTGGAACTCATAGAGATCTACTTACCTTTGCCTCACAGGAGCTGTTATTCAAGGCATGCACCACCATACAGCCCTCAGTTCTTTTTGTTTGTTTTTTTGTTTGTTGCTTGGTTTGGTTTTTTTGAGACAAAGTATTGCCATGTGCACATCAATGGACTGACATCTACTAAGGAGCTCTTGGTGACCTGAGTCTGCCTGAGTGTTTGGATTATTTCAGTCATGGACCATCCCTGGATCAGTCTGCACATCTTAGTAATTTTATCTATGTCTTCTTTGCTTGTGGTGTCATTTGCTTTATTTTGTAACATACCTGTGGAGCAATTTGGGATGGCCCCTAGAAGAACCTGGAATAATTAGTAAAATTTGGGAAAATATATTCTACCCATATTCAGGTTTGTGAGAGGGTTGAAGGGCAGGTGTGAGTGAGGACTGTCATACAGTAGAAGAGTTCAGGCATAGTTTCTACAATCTTGCCTCAAATGAAGTGCTACTGTGACAGCATTTCTAACGCCGTGGTCCTGAGTTTAAAAACATGATTCCTTCTGAGGGTTTTTGTTTTGGTTTGGTTTCGTTTCGTTTTTTTGAGGGTGAAAAAACAGTACCTATCAAATGTTGTCTATTCTCTATTGTGACTCCCCACAATAAACTTTTTTTCTAATAGTCTATTTTACCTCTCTACTTTTAACTTTGATTAAAAGTTATTTGTAGAAACTTATGAACACCCATTTTTGAGAATACAAGAAGGACTATAAGATTCATTGTAAATAAATACCTACTTGACTATAACTCAGCAACATATTTTATTTTATCTTATTTTATTTATTTATTTATTTATTATTTATTTTGTCTTTTTGAAGCAGGGTCTCCCTGTAGCCCCAGCTGTCCTAACATATTTTAAATGAAACCTGGTACTTTGGAATTTTAAACCGTCATAGTGCAAGTCACCTTGACATATAATTGCTCAAATATGCTATTATTTGTACCCCCATCCAAAGCATTCACAAAGAAACAACACATATCCATGCATTTTGTTAAAATCAAATGGAAGACCTAAAACTAGGAGACAAATAGACAGTACAAAAACTACATGCCACTGTCTACAAAGGCTTTTGAATCCAATGCCAGAAACAACAAAAGTAAATATGGATAAATAGGATTCTTCCAAACAAAGACACTTTGTACAGCAGAGAACAATACAAGCAGTGTAGTGACAACACCCAGGTAGACAAATGGGTGAAAGAGAAGTACCTCCCAAGCGGTTCACAAAGTCTATAAGGAACTCTATTTTATAGCAAGAAAAACAAATCAATTTAAAAATGAGCAAAAGACGTTGACATTTAAGACATGTATACATACAATAGACAAGAAAACAGTATTAAGAGTAACAAAACAGATGAAGGGCATTCACCTCTCTCTGGGGCACTGGGTACTTGCTAAAGGTTTTTGCTTACTTATAAAGTTTGTTAATACCAATATCAGTGCTAATTACAGGTGGTTGTCTGGTTTGGTTTTTTAGACAAAAAATAATTTTTTGTCCTCCAGATTTGTCTCAAAACGGTTATCTTCAGGGCTGGATATATGGCTGACCTCACAGAGGAGTTGAATTCCTAGCATACTCACGGCAGCAAACAACCATCCATAGTTTTAGTTCCAGGGGATCAGGTGCCCTCTTTTAACAGTCATAGCCATTGCTTACATATGGTGCAGTTACATACATGTAGGCTAATACTTGCACAAATAAATAAATAAATAAATAAATAAACAAATAAATAGCCTTTTAAAAATCATCACTTACCTGTTTCAGCGTCCTCCAAAGTGCTACAATTCTGAAATGGCAGGCATATGAGACTATGCCCTAATTATGATAATATTTTTATTTCTTTTCCTTGTCAGACAGGTTCTTGTTTTGTAGCCTTTCCAGCCTGGAACTGGTACGTAGGTGAGCCTGGCCTCCAATTCACAGTTAATCACCATGCCTTTCTGCCTCTGCCTCCTGGGTCCGGGGACTACACGTGCAAATCTCTTATATTTCAGGTGATGCATATGTTAATTCACTTGATTCAAGCATTCCACAGTTGATACATAAAGCTCCATTTTACCACACAGACGTATGTCATTTGTTAAAATACACAAAAATAACACAAGTAAAAATAAAAAAGATTTCCTGGGGGATGAGGAGATACCTCAGTCAGTAAAGCTCTTGCCATGGGACAAACAGGACCTGAGTTCAATCCCTACAACTCACATATAAAACAGGGTGTATAAATAAAATATTTTAAAAGGAGTGGGGTCTAGAGAGACAGCTCAGTGGTTGAGAACACTTGTTGCTCTTACAGAGGACCCAGATTTTGTTCCTAGCACCTGCGTGCTGGCCAACAACTATCTGTAACTTCCATTTCAGGTATTATGACCCTTTCCTTCCTCTGAAGGTACTGCAAACATAGCATGCAGGCAAAAACCTCATACACATAAAATACTAAATAAAATATATTTTAAAATCAGGTCTCAAAAAAGACCAAAAAAAAAAAAATACCATGACCAAAAGCAACTTAAAGAAAGGGTTTATTCTTGCTTAGGATTCCAGAGGAATAGAGTCTATCACAGTGGGGAAGCATGATGCAGTGGCAGGAGCAGGAAGTTGGCTGATCATATTTTGATCCACACACAGGAAGGAGAGAGAGAGAGAGAGAGAGAGAGAGAGAGAGAGAGAGATTTTCCTCCTTGCCATGTGTAAACAAAATCCATTTGGGAGTGTTTTAACCTTCACACAGATTCACATTATCATGTGTCCCTAGGACTAGGATTCTAACAGGAAACAACAGATAGGCAGTGCAAATGTACCTCCCCAAGGACCCTGGCGCCTGGCACTGGGGAGGGAGGCCTATTTCACAGCTCTCATAACTTGTGTCCCCAACTGAACTTATGAGCATTTATTTTCAGACATTTGCTTCATCTTTTCCATAAGCTCTAACCCTGTTCTGGGCAAGATGGGGTCAGATTAAGAATGTTCTTCTCAGTTCTAATAAAACTGAAAAAATTCAGTTTTACTTGCATAAATAAAATATTTTTTTTCATTAGTGTGGAAGTGTATTCTGACACAGGTCAGTAGGCATAGCACTTTATATTTTGGAGTACAAATTAATGGAGCCAAGGATTCCAGTAACACATTCAGCTTTACCTTTCTGCTCCTTTCCAGGCGTTTCCAAAATTTTTTCACTGTGGCATGAAGTTCTGGTGTACAAATGTGTCGGGCCCCATTCATAACAATTTGAAGAGACATTAGGTCTGTGGGCCACAGGTCTGACAGGACTAGTAGACCTACAATCTTCCAAGGGTGGTCCTATGGCCAGTGCTTTATCCTGGAACTTGTTAAGAATTGAAAACCCTGGGGCTGGAAAGATGGCTGAATGGTTAAGAGAACTGGCTGTTCTACCAGGATACCTTGGTTCAAATCCCAGCACCCACAAGGCAGCTAACAACCATCCATAACTCCAGGTCCAGGGGATCCAATGTCCTCTTTCATCCACTGTGGACACTGCACAACATGGGCGCACTTACACACATGCAAGTATAATACCCATACACATAAAAAATAAAAACAAAGAAATAAAAAAAAAACTTTTTAAAAAAAGAAGAAAATCCAGAATCACTCAAAATCAACTGAAAAAAAAAAACATCAAAATTTATTAATGCAACTCAGTAAGTCTGTGTCTTAATTTATTCTCCACATAATTAGGTTTAGGTTTTTTTTTTCTTTTTTTCAGGAAGTCTCACTGCATAGTTCAGGATGTTCTGGAAGACAATATGTAGACCAGACTTACCTCGACCTCATAGAGATACACATGCCTCTGCCCCTGAGTGTTGGGATTAAAGGCATGACCACACTGGACCTGAAACATGGGAAATTGGGGAGAATTACACTCATAAGTAGAGCCTAAATCTTTTCCCCCCAGAACTGAGGACCCAAGCCATAGCCTTGGGATTGCTAGGAAAATTGTCTCCCACTGAGCTAAATCTCCAATCCCTTGCAGAAATTAGGAAGCCTAGAGACCTTACAGAAGTAGAGAGTTGCATAGTCCCCTATACTATTATTTCTCTGCTTAACAAAGCAGCAGCTTAGCCCATTCAGAAACATTAGGAGCTTGCTTAGGGATTTCATGGGTTCAGGGTTTCCTGCTGTGAATTGTCTTGACTGGCTAATCAAAGACTTAGCACGGAAAAATTTCAAATGCTCAGGCCCTGAGTGCTGCATCACTGGCTAAACTAGATAACAGACAGGATCCTTCAGCAAAGAAGTCCTTGCCCTAAGGTAAGACTGATTCAACCAGAGGGGCCCAGCACTGACTGCAAGGGAAATTCTCTCACCAGTGATAAACTTCTTTGGGCCTTAAGGAGGAATTAACCCACACACATACCCCTAAAGAGCTGCTAAGGGAGCTAAGCCCCCAACCCCAGGAAAATGCAGTAGAGCAAAGGGTTACTTTACTTTCTCTTCAAAGAAAGTGTCCACATGAACGTGTACCTCTTTGCCAACACCTTCCTCAGGACAATCTGGTCTCTGTTTGACCTGTAACCGCTCGCATTCAGAAGCAAATTGCCTTTGTCAGAATGTAAAGGGCAAAATGAAAGCCTAACTCCTTTCCTTGCATAGAGCCTACACTGGATACTATAGAACAGAGAAGGAGTAGCGCTCAATAATTTGTAAAACAAACCAATCACTGCACCAGAGGATGAATGAATCTGCAACCAGATGCCCGGATCATTTGGTAGAAATGCATTCAGGTGTGTGGCTGCAGGCCAGCAACACGTTTTCAACATAATCATATCTTTCCTTCAACTGTTTGTGGCCCTCCCTTGGATCCTGCTGGTTGCTAACTCAGTTAATCCAAAAATCCTCCAATCTCCAGAACAATACCCCAGAGACAACTACACACCCTGTGGGGACTTCATCAGTGGTCACCACTTCCCCTTCTTGTGGTCCTCTTTCAGGTTCCCACCTGTCTGCCCCTAATAGCTCTAAAGTTTCAGCCTTGAGCCTGTAAATACCGTTGAGATTCCTTGCCTAGCTGTCTCCCTTGCCGCCTCTCAGAGCAGCAGCTGTGGTACTGGCCCATCAGGATCTTTGTGAAGGTCTGCGCCACAAAGAAGCCCACTGCATCCGTCTGGAGCCAACTGGATACAGAACTGGGGAGCACAACTTTATTATCCCCTGTGCCCTGCAAACCACTAACCATTATTTGACACCTGTGGATAAAGGGTGGTGGCTGGCCTGATACTTTATCACAGGCAGGTTTTTAATTGTTAAAAATCTTTTAATCCTTATTTTATGTGTATGAGTGTTTTGTCTGCATGTATATAAGTGCACCTATGAAGGCAATGCCCCTGGACAGTGGGAGAAGGTATTAGATTCCTTGGAACTAGACTTAAGGACCGCTATTGGGTATCATGTTCAGTCTGGAAACTGAACCCAGGTCCTCTGAAGAGCAGCCATGCTCTTAACCACTGAGCCATCTCTCCAGCCCCTCACTGGGCCTATCCCTTTTCTCATGTCTTCAACAATTTCCCCAATTTGTAGTCTATGTTGACTTGGAAGCTTATCAATTATTCCGATTTGCAAGTTAAATTTCTTCTTATGTGAACAGTTTATCTTGCTCCATTTAAGCTGACCAAACCTGACTCAGTGTGTCATTTCTGATGTGTTCGCCTTGATCCTGTAACTCTTTCTACCCTCTGTTCTCCATTTTTGTGTCACCTGACTCTTACTACATGACTTGTACAAAAGGCCTTTCTGAAACACTGGTATCTCCACTCACCTTTAATCAATCCGTGGAATCTTGGGGAAAAAATTGATGCTCAGTATTCCTTGGCCTTCCCTTTTGGAAGAATGGGCAGACCTGCACTAACTGCCTCCAGGGTGCTAGTGAACAACCACAAGTAAAGCAATACATTGAAATAGAAATTATACTTTTTGAAATTGATAATATTACCTTATCACAGAATGTACTGTGGCCAGTAAATATTAAACAAAATAAGGGATAAATTAAGAGTTTGTTCTTGCAGAAGACCCAGGTTCGAATCCCAGCACCCACATGGCAGCTAACAACTGTCCATAACTCCAGTCCCAGGGGATCTGACAGCCTCTTCTATCCTCCACGGATATTGCATGACACGGGTGCACTTACCTACATGCAGGAAATACACACATACACATAAAATAAAAAAATAAAAAAATTAGGAGTTTAAATCAGATAAGAGGTGAGTACTCATATCTTAGACTTGGCTTTGTTTAATATTTACAATAACACTTTGCAAGGAACTAACTACCCTCTCCCGTCTTGTGTTTTTGTGTTGGTAATGATTTATTTTTTCTAGAATGTTTACCTCATTTTGTTTGATATTTTTCACCATGGGGGATTGATCCCCGTACTTTGTGCATTCCTACTCAAGTATTTTACTATTAGTTTACCATGGCATCTGCTCTTATTTATTTTTTGAATTTTTAATAATTACATGATTAGAAGAAGCATTTCATTAAAACTTTAGCATATTCAGTAACACACTCCAGAGCAAGGGTATCTCTTTCACAAGTGGCTGTAAGTCTAGGTTCACAGTTGCATTAACACAGTTATACACTATTGAACTCAGTAAGACCCTGTAAGACATAAAATTGAATGAGTTTTTTTAACCTTTAAAAAAGATCTCCATTTCATTTTAGAATATATTGTTCCTTGAAGAAAGACTCATTGTTTTTGCTACTGAGATGTTGGCGCATGCATCTCTAATCTGTATGTATCTGATTATTACTAGTCATAATCAGTTGCACTTAGATCCTTGGCACCTGTGTATGTCTATAAAGTCATCGGGTAGATTTCAATGGTAATGTTTATCACCTCTACCAATTAACATGATGTAAATTTCCATGCTTCCTCCTAAAATGTAATACATTTTTTTTAATTTGTTGATTTTTTTTGTGTGTATATCACACAGAACATACCAAACCATCTTATTCAACTATACACCCACTTCCCAAATGGCACCTTCCCATAGCCTCCCTTCCCCCACTAGAGCCCTTATACTCTGATATCCCTGCTACTGTCTGCTGTGTTGTCGGCACCCCCAGCCATTCCCCCCTACTTGCCCTTCTGGTGAATCTAGTCAGCCTATCTAGAGGTCTTTGTTTTAGGAAGGTCAGCTGTTCCTCATCTAGCAGCAATCAGTTGTTAATATTCCTTTAGATAAGATTGGGATCTGCTGTTCTCTTTCCTAGTTCTATGCTGGGTTACTATCTGGGAGTAACAACTAAAAAGAAAGTATCTCCTATCTGGCATTGTTGCTTGTTATGTAG
>NW_008329134.1:0-3148 GCF_000622305.1 Nannospalax galili
GGGTATGAAGAGCTGGTTCGTCTAAGCTTCTGGTTCTCTCTTTTGAATTTACATTGTCGTGGTCGGATTGATTTTGTCTTCAGGAGTTCCGTCGTGGCCCAATTCCAATGTGGGTCAGATGTTTTCAGACTTTTTCGTTAGGTCTGGAATCTTCTAAGAATGATTTTGGCCTCAGGAACTTGGGTGTTGGACTGACCTGAGATCCTGGCTGTGGCCGTGCCATGCAGGGATGCAAAGGCAGATGGGGTGGGAATAAGCCCCAAGATTTCCTAGGGCGTGGATTGAGTAGCTGGGTTGTACTGGATGCAAAGGATCAGGGAGAGGAAAGGTAAGCCTCGGAGCCCCAGAAAGAGGCTGTCAGGCCCAGAAAGAGGCTGGTGGGTGTTGCAGGACCAGGGAAGTAGTGGGAGGTGAGGGCGGGACCAGATCCAGAAGCAGTGCTCCTATGGCCCAAGGGAGGCACTAAGTTGGTCTGGGTGAAAAATATCAGGAAGCAGTATTGGCTCCCCAGGTGTCTGGGGACCCAAGACTAGGAATGGTGCAGGGCCCAAACTAGGAGTAGAGAACAGCGGGGGAGATGGAAGGGTGAATGTGGCTGGGTGAGTCAAGGCGTGGAGGGCTGCGCTATGGACTTACCCCAAGAGGCCTGAGGATAGGAGTGCGTGCTAGGAAAGTTAGCTGGTGTTGCGGGTCCAGGGGAGCAGAGAGAGGTGAGGGCGGGGTCAGGTCCAGAAGTGGTGCTCCTCTGACCCAAGAAAGGCACTAAGTTGGTCTGGGTGAGAAGGATCAGGAAGCAGTATTGGTTCCCCAGGTGTCTGGGGCCCCAAGACTAGGAATGGTGCAGGGCCCAAACTAGGAGTAGAGAACAGCAGGGGAGATGGAATGGTGAATGTGGCTGGGTGAGTCAAGGCGTGGAGGGCTGCACTATAGACTTACCACAAGAGGCTTGAGGATAGGAGTGCAGGCTAGGAGAGTTAGCCAGTGTTGCAGGTCCAGGGGAGCAGAGAGAGGTGAGGGCGGGGCCAGGTCCAGAAGCGGTGCTCCTGGGGCCCAAGAAAGGCACTAATTTGGTCTGGGTGCAAAGGATCAGGAAGCAGTATTGGTTCCCCAGGTGTCTGGGGCTCCAAGACTAGGAATGGTGCAGGGTCCAAACTAGGAGTAGAGAACAGTGGGGGAGATGGAAGGGCTAATGTGGCTGGGCGAGTCAAGGCACGGAGGGCTGCGCTATGGACTTACCCCAAGAGGCCTGAAGATAGGAGTGCAGGCTAGAGAAGTACACCTTTTTTAAGAACCTTTTGGAATGATAAGATATGAAGCCAGAACTTGACCAGCAAACCTCTTCAGTCTGAAGACATTAAAAAAATTATACTAGCTATCCCCTGAGAGCTGGGGAGGAACATTGGAAGAGGTCTTCTGTACCATAATCACAGTTGACTTCAGCTGAGCTTAGTCTGAAGAGGTACTTCTGATTTAGAAGGTGAATCTTGGACTGAGAGCCCGAAGAGATCTGCTTAAGTTCACAAAATGGAATCTAATTCATCTTCAGGCTCCTCTGGAGCCTTTACTCCAGGAAGACGGTAGTGATCCCCATTCTGATTTCTGTTGTAGTCCTGCAACTTGCTTTGACTGATGACTGTGACTGCAAGGGGTCTGTGTCATTTCTAAGTAGTAATTTTATTTCTCACTAACTCCTCTATTCCCTCTACCATCAGAGTGGAACATCCAGTCAGTGGTAGGCCCTCGAGCAGGATCCCAGGATGTTGGAACTGCTGTCATCCTGCAGAGCTTATCATATTCATAGGAAATAGACCTTCTTTGTTTTAACCCCCAGAAATTTGAGGTTGTCTAAAATGCTGGGCAATAAATGGGAAAGTGAGCATTAGAAGTCAAGCTTTCCATCTGCGCTGTTGTTTCTACTGTCACACTTAGCAAGAGAGCAAGGCAACAGACTGTGTCTGAGGAGCAGAGTGGTCACTCATACCACCAGTGCTGTAACACAGGGAAGGTGTAGTTTTCCTATGTGAAACCAGTATTTACTATAGCACTCTCACAAGTCTTCAAGCCTAGCAATTCAGGTGTTCCTGGATATTCTTAAAGATGTCTGACTGTCCATTGCCACTTGCTCTGGTTTCTTCTTAGTAGCTGTGATGAAATGCTCTAACAAAAAGCAACTTAGGAGAGGGAAGGGTTTACTTGGTGAAGCTTTTCCAGGTCACAGTCCACCTCTGAGGCAAGTCAGAGCAGAAACTAAGGCAGGAGCTTGAAACAGAAACCATGGAGGAATGTTGCTTGCTGGATTGCTCAGGGCTCATGATAAGCTAGCTGTCTTGCACAGTCCAGAACCACTTGTGGAGGGGAATGGTTCTGCCACGGTGGGCCAGGCCCTCCTACACCAGTTAATAACCATCCCCCATAGACATACTCACAGGCCAATTTGATCTAAGCAATTCCTCAATTGAGACTTCCTTCTCAGGTGACACTAGGCTGTGTCAAGTTGCAGTTAAAGATAATAATCATTAGTCTAGACTAATAAGTGATCACTGTGGAGTGATAGAGTAGAGACTTATCTATGGTATCATCTGTGGGAACAGCTAGGAAAACCCCCACCATATTTACTGTCCCTTATATGAAAAAATGTTTTCAGATGATGTCTTCTAACAAAACACATACATTTTTTTTCTAAAAAAATATTTAATAAACACAAATTAGTAGAAGCATTTCATTACAACAGCATTGACACATTTAATAACAGTTTCCAGAGCAAAGACGCATCTCTATAAAAATTGGCTGTAAATTTTTAGGTTCACAGGGTTGAATTAATAAAGGTATACATTATTGAACTCACTATAAACCCTATAAGACATAAAATTGAATGAGCTCTCCAGTTCATTTTAAAATATACTGTTTCATACAGAAAAACTCATTTTTAATGCTACTAACAGATGTTTGCACATGCGTCTCTATATATCTGATTATTATTAGTCATAGTCAGTTACTTTCTGAAATCCTTGGCACCTAAGCATGGATATAAAGTCATCAGGTAGATTTCAGTGGTAATGTTTTTCACCTATACTAATTAACATGAAGCAAATTTTTATGCTTCTTCCTCAAATATAACTCGTTTTATTTGTTGATTTTTTTTTGTGTT
>NW_008329134.1:6619-9378 GCF_000622305.1 Nannospalax galili
AGGCAGAGCCCATCTTAGTAAAGTACCATTGGTACTGAGTGTCAAGGGGAAGATTTTATGGTTTATTTCCTGTTAATCAGAAAAACAATTTATATTGTGTATTAAGATCTCTATCAAATTTAAATTTTTATTTATTTTTTAACTTTTAATTATGTGTATATGTGCATGTGTCTGTGCATGTGAGTGCTGTGTCCACAGAGACCGGTAGAGGGCGCTGGATCCCCTGGAACTAGAGTTATAGTGAAACACTTGACATAGGTACTAGGAAGTGAACTCCAGGCCCCTGCAACAGCAGTATACACTCAGTTGCTGGGCCATCTTTCCATGCCCTCCACTAAGTTTAAAATGTCACAAATTCACTGCCATTTTTTACACCAGATTCTGGTACTAATTTAGTACTTTTATAAAGCATATCTTGTTGGGACCAGTATCCCTGACAGAATTTAGGGTAGCTGTAGCTTTTGGCAGATGCTAAATCATTAAGATGCATTTTATGCACTGGCAGTGAAAGCAGCTAGTTTTCAGAAACCCCTATGTGTAAGGACTGACTGCTGCACCCCAAAGAGAGAAGCCGGAGACAGAGGTGGGTCTGCAGACACTATCAGATACTGTTTGGAAAGGAAAAGAAAGCCATAATGTGACACTGAATTGCCAGTGTCACCTAGGAGAAAGGGTACTGGTGATGGTGCTGACAAAAGTGACGTTTGCATAAAGGGCTTGTTGGGGGCTTTGATCACTGAGATTTTGTATTTGAAATGGATCTATAGTTCTAATACCTGCCTTGCTTGTTTTTTATTTTTGGCATAATGACTAGCACAAGCTTGTGGAAGTCATAGGATGAATGAAGGCTGGTACCTCTACTAGGTTCATATTTTGCCTTGCATCCAACACATACATTTCTTTACAAATTATTTATTTAATAACCACATGATTAGAAGAAGCATCACATTACAGCAATAACATATTCAATAACAATTTCCAGAGCAAAGATGCATTTAAATAAAATTTAAAAAAAAAATTTCAGGTTCACAGTTGAATTAATACAGTTATACAATATTGAATTCAGTATACACAGAACATCCCAAACCATCTTATTCAACTGTACACCCACTTCCCAGATGGCACCCTCCCATAGCCTCCCTTATTGTTCCTTGCAGAAAGACTCATTGTTTTCGCTACTAACACTGAGATGTTGGTGCATGCATCTCTAATTTGTATGTATCTGATTATTACTAGTCATCAACGGTTGCACTTGGATCCTTGGCACCTGTGTATGGTTATAAAGTCATCAGATAGATTTTAACTGTAATGTTTATCATTTCTACTAATTAACATGACATAAATTTTTATGCTTCCTCCTCAAATATAACTCATTTGTTTAATTTGTTGATTTTTTTGTGTATCTATCACAGAGAACATCCCAAACAATCTTATTCATCTATATACCCACTTCCCAGATGGCACCCTCCCATGCCCCCCCTCCCACTAGAGCCCTTATACTCTGTTATCCCTGCTACTGTCTGTGGGGTGGTGTCAGCACCCCCTCCGTTCCCCACTACTTGTCCATCTGGTGAATCTAGTCAGTCTATCTAGAGGGCTTTGTTTTAGGAAGGTCAGCTGTTCCTCCTCTAGCAGCAATCAGTTGTCAATATTCCTTTAGATAAGATTGGGGTCTGCTGTTCATTTTCTCAGTTCTATGCTGGGTTACTATCTGGGAGTCCCTTTGGCTACCCTGGCCAACAATTCAAAAGAAGGTATCTCCTGTCTGGCATTGTTTCTTGTTATGTAGCTTTTAGCTCTGCATATGGACTCTTAAAATAAAAAAGACCAAAAATAATAATATATATATTGGCCCCCTTAATCTTTGGTTATACTTTATTTTTGGGTGTTTAAGACCATACAGTTGGCCCAGGTAAAACAATTTAATTTTACTCTTAAGGCCGTTTGAGGATCTGTTCCTCATGGGTCACATGGGCTTGCAAGGAGCCCGTGGCTCCTGTCTTTTACCAGTTCCGTCTATATGAAGATAAGTCAAAGGTCCTGTTCGACCATGGCTGGCTTCTCTCAGAAACATGAGGAAATGTTTCCTCTGTGTTAACCCTCCTCTTTGTAGACTGGACACAGTTTCAAGTCCATCTGGTGGGGTCTCCACAGCCTCCTTAATCAAGAGGACAGGTGACTCACCTCATTTAGAGGACATTTTGAGAGATGCTCGTAGTTCCCTGGAACTTAGTCGACCTAGGACGGCAAGGAGCAAAAACTGTCCTTTATGTCCCTCTGATCAAATTAGTATAGGCCTCAAAGTATGTCTGTTAAACATCCAAGAAGGTTAGTTCCACTAGTCTGGTACTTTTAATTACCATGTGCCATGTAGATAAAGCTTGGGAGAAGACCAATTGTTCTCAGATAAAACTTGCTTAGACTTATATTTCTTGATCTGGTACGTATAATTTGCCAGTAGGTTGTTGGACTAATATGGCTCCTTCTGGTTTTTAAAACTAGCTAGGCATTATTTATCTCTCACATTGTCTGACCCCTCCATCATGTTATCCCCAATTAAGGTTCCCCCATTTCCCCCCTTTCTCCCTTAATAATACCCTTCTCCTATGGTCCTACCTCTCTTGAGCTCCTTCTTTCCCTTCGTCCCCTAGGTTCCTTGTATACTCTTCCCTCCCCCGTCCCTTAAAATAACCCAATTTTTATGTATATCTCCCTTATTAAGGCCTGTTTCCTACTGTTCTTCTCTTTCAGGTTCTTTC
>NW_008329134.1:9573-18616 GCF_000622305.1 Nannospalax galili
GAGTTACAGATGGTTGTTAGCCACCTTGTGGGTGCTGGGAATTGAACCTGGATCCTCTGCAAGAGCAGTCAGTGCTCTCAACTGCTGACCCATCTCTCCAGCCGTTTCAGTTTCTTAGCTCTTGTGAAAAGAGCAGCAACAAACATGGATGTACAAGTGTCTCTGTAATAGGATGAGTTCTTTGGGTTTATGCCAAGGAGTGGTATAACTGGGTGAAATGCTAGGTTCATTTGTGGTTTTTTAAGAGTTCTCCACACTGCTTTCCATAGGGGTTGTACAAGTTTGCAGCCCCACCAGCAGTGGATAAGTGTTCCCTTGTCCCCACATCCTCTCCAACATTAGGAATCATTTGTTGTCTTGATCTTGGCCAGTCTGACTGGGGTAAGATGAAATCTTAAAGTGGTTTTAATTTGCATTTCCCTAATTACTAGTGATGTTGAACATCTTTTATGATGCTTCTTAGCTAGCCATCTTTATTTGTTCTTTTAACAAAGCACATGCATTTTAAAAGGCAACTGTGATTCACACTCTACCCACAGGGGGGCAACCCCAATCTATACAGTATCTCACAGCACTGAGCATTGATTTGTGGTACAGTTGCTTGCATCTCTCTCCCTAGCCCTGTTTTCTTTGTTCTCAGCGTCAGGTTCTGAGGTTAGATTATTTTTCTAACTGCTCCATATAAAGATAACTAATTGTAGTATGTTTCAGTTCGTCTATTTATCCACTTATTTTTAGTTTGAGTTCCAGAGATTAGAGTTTCTATTTCATCTTTAAATGTTTTAGGTAGTTTTTGAAAACTCATTATTTTGTAACAATAAACATCTAAAACCAGGAGACACAAGGCGATTTAATAGGGATCAAAATTACTTGTGACAATTCGAATTTTGAAAAGCAGGCATTTGGTTTCACACAATATCAGATTGGAAAGAAGAGGGTGATCATCCCTCATAAAATATATAGCAGTAACAACAGCTATCACTTATTGATTGCCTACTCTAGGCCAGAATTCGTTACACAAGATTCTATTTCATCTACCCCAGAGTGGCTGGGGAAGCTGTCTGTCTTTCTAGTTTTCAAAGAGGAAATTGAACCCCCAAGATGTCAGGCTGTCACGATGACCGCAGTGACTTCAGTGGGAAGAACGGACATCTGCTTCCATGTCCCTTAGATGCCACAGCCCACTAACTTTGCTCTGTGGCAGTGTTCTTCTCACACTTGACCTTGAAATGAGTTTCTGCTCTGGTCATCATATTTACCGTCTCAAGTTTCTTCCTCAATTACATATTTTATATCCAAAATAAATATTTTTTCACATAAACCTCTATCTTCACAGGAAACAGAAAGTTAAAAGTCGCATTAATTGGCACAAAAACTTCTGGTGATCTTCCACCGGAAAGGGAAGTTGTGGTCTGCAAGAAGCACAAGCAGGGAAACTTTAGCGTCAGTTCAAGGCCGTTGAACCACTAGAGAGCTAGAAAGCCACCGGGTGTCCAGAGAATAGAAATCTGTACTTGAAATCCCTTCATAAACATCCATAATTGGTGGGAATAATTAGGCCTCATTAAATGACGTAGTAATCTCCTTTTACACGCCTTATTGTTTTAGTCTGAAGAAGCCATGCAAGCTTCCAACCACTAGATGCCACTGTTGCTCACAAAATAGAGCAGCCCCTTTTCAGGTCAATTCAAGTGTCCATGTGGTCTTGATGACACTTGTCCTTTTTCCTGAAGTTTGTCCTTCAGCTAAGAGTTGTGAATAACAAACAGGAGCCAAAACACATGACTTGCTCACAAGGAAGTTGTGTTTTGTCCCAAAGAGGCAAGATGGATCTATGTGAACAATTGCTGAGTATTACAAGTGTGTGCATTCATGTAGGACTAGTTACAAGTGGGCAAAGTGAACTCTGAGGAGAGAGAGAGAGAGAGAGAGAGAGAGAGAGAGAGAGAGAGAGAGAGACCCATTTTTTGTTTTGTTTTCAGACTGTATCTGTTTTGCCTGGCTAGCCTATGTAAAGAGAGAGAGAGAGAGAGAGAGAGAGAGAGAGAGAGAGAGAGAGGAGAGAGAGAATGATGATGGAAATTCCACAGAGTGGGACATGGGTGAGGTTCTAATAAGGAGTACGAATAGGGTAGAGGAGGCTCAAAATCGTCTTAAGGAAGAGCCATGACATGGACGCTAGGATGGAGGTCGAAGGAAACACAGTTTGGATGAAGAGGAAGATTGATCTGTCAGAGAGTGGGAGTTGGTTGTGGGGATGGAGAGACAGATCAAACAGGACCACCAATCACAGGGGAGGCAGTGAATTTACTCTCTACTCTGAGTTGGCCTCCACAATTATTGAGTGATGTGATTGAAATTGCATGTTAGGAGTATTAACTTTCAGTGGTAGATTGCAAGGATATAGGAGAGTGAATTGTGTTAAGGAGAACAAGCATTACTAATGAAAGAGTTGTAGTGTCCAAGAAACATGCTTTGGCAGAAGATGCGAAGGGTGACTCCTGTCCTCCCTTCACTGGGTTTTCTTCAATTGACAATCACATGGAGTGAGTTTTAAACCACTTGGTAGTGGATCCCAGGACAAGGACCTTCCATGCCACCTGGTGTCATACTTCCAAGTACCCTGTGTACTGTGCCCTCTGTCCTTTCAGTTCCTTGGGTCTACCATGCTGCCTCCTGCTTCCAAGCCCCTGTTCAGCGTGTTCTTTCTCTAGAATGGTCCTCTACACCTCTTCCTCTTCCTACTTACTCTTTAGCTTCGGTTCAGGTGTGACTTCCTCACAGATGCAGCCCCTTTGTACGTGTTGGCTTCTTTTAAAAAAATACTTTACTATTTTTATTTTATGTATATGAGTGTATTGCCTGCTTGTATGTAAGTGCCCCTGTGTTGTGCAATGCCTGCGGTGGTCAGAGGAGGGTACTGAATACCCTGTAATTGGAGTTATGGATGGTTGTTAGCTGCCATGTGGGTGCTGGGATTTGAACCTGGGTCCTCTGTAAGAGCAGCCAGTGCTCTTATCTGCTGGGCCATCTCTCCAGCCCCAGTGATAAATTCTTTATAAGCTCTCTCTATCAGTCAGTTTTTGTCACTGTAACTCAACAATGGAAGCAGGCTATTCACCCAGAAAGGAGGGTTATTTAGCTCTCACAGTTTTTGAGGTTCAAGGACAAGGTGTTGGCATTGAGATCTTTCAACTGTGTCATATCATGGAGGATGGCAGTGATGGTGACACACACATACAGGAGGAAGTGGTTATTTCTCAAACAGGAAACAGGAGGCTCACTGTGGGGGGGCCAGGTCCAGGCTCTTATAACAACCCTCATTCTAGACAGGGCAGCTCTGTCAGTTGTCAGGACCTAGGGACCTCCCACTAGAACTCACCTACTAAAGACTCCATGTCTTCTAGTACTGCCAGCCTACAGCTTGGGCTTCTGATATATGAACCTTTGGGGACACCTAAATCACGAGGGAGCCGCAATATTCTCACAGAATCAGAAGCTTTTCTTTTGTAGAAAGACTCTTTCCTCATTTCAATCTATATTTATGTGTTTGATTGCCTTTAGTCACTCATAAAATCCATAATATATATATATATGCATATGTATGTGTGATTGGTCACCATTATTTTTGTTGTCATCACTATGAGGGGCAGAAAAATACATTGTTTCCCTATTCCATGTCTCTTGTGAACCCATGGAAAGAAGAGGAGGTAGTTAAAAAGCTCAAAGCTCAAAGTTAAATAGTGCTAGCTGAGAGGATTCTAACACTTTAGTGTCACTTGACTTGTCTGAGAGAACCACCTATGTGTGTCATTGGCATGACCTGTGATACTGAGCTGCTCACATTCTGGGCCTTGAAGGTATAGAAGCTTTAGTCTTTTTTAGTCTGTTAAAACTAAATATTATGGAGTTATGATCTCTAAGATGAGCAAATTTGGTGTAAAGAAATAGTTTAAGTCATTCTGAGGACACATAATCTTACCTAAAATGGCTCTGGAAAGTCATTGGGGATTCTTGGTCAAGACTCATCAGCATGGTCTTTAGTAAAAGAGGTCTCTGGTAGCCTGGGATGAATAACTTGAAATTCTTTTTTGATCGCAAGAATCAAACTCATGCTTTTGGACAAAGTTTGAACTCTTTGTTGCAGACAATTCAAAAATGCATTGTTTGCCATGTAGCCAAGATAATACAACCAGGGCTTTGTGTGATGACAAGATTTCCCCATATCCAGCCTACTGCATGGGAACCCATGCCGATGCCATGTAAATGACAAAGATTCTTTTCTTGGTGGCTTTATGCTGGTAACCCTCTCTTTGTAAGCCAATGATCTAATGAAGCGAACAGAGAGATAAGGACAGATCAGGTTACAGGAAATGGCATTATTTGCAGTTAATATTGTTCTTTCATGCTTAAGAGTTATGTCATATACTATATTTGAAAAATGTTCAAAGCTGCAGTTCTCATTCCACAAGCTCTTTCAAAATGCTGTCACCCCCTCAAGGCTGAGGTCCTCCCTCCTGGCTTTGAAATCAGCAGGCATTTTATGATTGTCTCAGCAAAAAGTGACCCTGCGTGACTCACAAGCCGTCAAGGATGCTCATCCTTAAACAATCCCCAGGAGCAGGTCTAGCCACTCATCTTTCCAGCCAAGGTCTCAGCCTACCTCCAGGTATCAGTTCACAAACAAGCTCAGAGTCAGTCAGCTCTTGCCCCAGTCTTCAGTCTGCCATGGACGATGCAGACCAAGCACAGATGAGCTGTCCCCACCTTTCCCAGTCCAAATTTCAGGTTCATGAGTAGCATAACTGTTACTACAAGGCCTGCCATGATTGGCTTCCATTGTCAACTTGACACAGCTTGGAAGAGGGAACCTCAACTGGGGAATTTCCTCTATTGGATTGGCCTGTGGGTGTGTCTCTGAGGCCTATTCTTGATTGTTGAGTGATGTGGAAGGGCCCAGGCCACTGTGGGTGGTGCTACAGTTGCACAGCTTATATAATAAAGCAGGCTGAGCACAGGCTGAAGGAGTAAGCCAGTAAACAGCACTCCCCCACGTGCTCTGCTTCAGTTCCTACCTCCAGGTTCCTGCCTTGAGTTCCTGCGCTGACTTCCCTCAGTGATACACTGTTGTTTGGAAGTATAAGGTGCAATAAACTCTTTCCTTCCCAAGTTGTTTTTGGTCAATGTTTTATCAAAGCAATAGAGTAACTGGGACAAAGCCCTAAGTTTCTGGCTCACTTGTAGATGACTAGAGAAATAGTCTAAACAGAGCAAAAATTTTCTATTTCAGCTTGGTTTTGTGCTTCTTTATGTTGCTGTTTCATGATCCTGAAATAATCTCTTCTCTCTTATCCTATTATTTTAACTGCCTGATTTTAGATTTATCCTTCCTGAATCAATTCAGGTATGAATCTTAGTAGGAAGTCTCCACTAATCTTTCATCAAATGCCTTGCCTTTGTATATAAATCTCAATGACAGACTCAGCCAAATGGCTGCCAGGGTTCACTTACATGCCTGATGTCTGTGCCAGACAGCACACTCATCAATCTTTGCACATCAAGTCTAAAACAGTGCTTGATTCTACCTCCTACTACCTTTACGAATTTTGTTCAGCTAAAGATTATCTCTAAGACTCCCTTTCCTTATCTCTGAAAAGAGATAAGAGAGCCAACTCATGGTTGGGGGTGTAAGGATTAGAGGATAAAGTCATCCAACATGCTGGCACATAGCAAATGCAACATCAAATTTGCTGTTGCAGTTTTTAGAGTAACCTCAAAGTAGGAAAAAAAGACATATTGCCCTTGCAGAAAGCAGATCTAGCCGATGCTGTTCTGAAGTTCCCCAGTCAGCGTTCTGCACTTCGTTTTCTGGCACCTCAGCGGGTTGCTTAGAACTCATTACTGTGGAATTTTTCTTTACTCATTGCTCTCAGAAGGAGGCAGGTGTGACTTAGAAAGGGGATGTCAAATGGATTGATGATGAGAGTTTAAACTCACAGTGAACATGGAAGTTTTCAGAGCCAAGTGCTTTGGGTAGATAATGCCTTTTAAAGTTCAAAAGCTTGTCTTTGGTGTACAGAGTCTTAACAATAAGAAGGCATGGGGATTTTGCCAAAATCAGTAGAATGTATGCTGACAGAGGGACCCAAATCTTACCAGTTTCCCATCTCATACTCACATCTCACACACGAAAGACTTTGTTTCTCAATGTTTTGGGGTGTAGCTTGGGGGAGACCAGAAGCCCCTTAGCAGCTCTTAGATTATTGGGAGGTTAGAATAGCAGACTCATCATGGAATGATGAAAAAGCTGAAATAAGATTCTCTTGAATCCCCTCACAGAGTCATGTGTACCCAGGGGTGAAAGAAAGGATCTGAGTTGGGGGACAGCCAATGAGCTTGGAGGAATCTGGGCAGACAGGGAAGATATGAGGGGGAGAGAGAGGGGAGAGAGAGAGAGAGAGAGAGAGAGAGAGAGAGAGAGAGAGAGAGACAGAGAGAGAGAGACAGAGACAGAGACAGAGAGAGAGAAAGGATATCTGTCAGCCACAAGAACAAACATTTGTTGAAAAGCTTATAGTTCAGCAGATACCAGATATTATAGCAAGTTATATTTTATTTTGGTATGATGCTAATAAATCTCCAAATGTGGGTGAATGATTTCAGTACAACTTGTTTAGGCAGAATCTCCCTTTGTCTTCAGTTACCCTTGCTTAGAGTGGAAAAGAGCCTTTCAGCTTCAAGTGACTTGCCAACCTATATCCAGGCAGGATGGCAGCAGGACTCCTCTGCCAGCTTAGTGGGTTTATGGTCATCTATTGCCCATTTCCTGTTGACAGCCCTTCCAGCAGCGAGAATCCCTTACATGTGGTTTTCCGGTAGTCTAAGCTAACTCTTCTCCAAGAAGCCGCTGCACAGGGCTCGGTGGAGGACCGTGGAAGTGTCCCTCCTGCTGCCTGGTCAGGAGCTGCAGCTCTCCGCAGCATCCCTCAGCTTATCGTTGTCATCTGGAAAAGCACATGCTGTTCTCAAGGAGCTTGGCAACAGGCTTTATGAGAAAAATTTGCGCAAGTTGTCTTTTCCAGTTGTAGCTAAACCCCGTGGGTCAAATTCTATTTTGCAGTCAAGATTCATGGGCGAATACTGCTGTAAGGGCTGCACTATCCAGAGATAAGGAACTCTTGATAGCTCAGAAGGGAAACAAAACGGGGCGGGTCTGAGAGGGGCACTGATAAAACTGCTTAGCTTGCCCCAGCTGCCACATCTACAAAGGAGTTTTATTATCTGCTCTTCAGTTTTCTTTTCTCTAAAGCAGGTAGCAAAGTGTTCACCTTGGATGAAATGAGAAAACACACCTGAACAGGCACATCACTTGGCACATTGTGGGTTCCAGTGAATGGTGGTCTTGTTATGATGTTTATTGTTAGTGCCAATATTCAAGGTGGTAGGAAATCTTGGTTGAACATCTCACAGACGTTTCCTAATGCTCATCTTCGTTGTAACCAGAACAGTGACTGGGCATACTTCTTTGGGAACTGGAATAATGCCATCTGAACACACGGGATCTAAGTGACATGTGGCTGAGAAATAAGAGAGACCAAGTTTATCACCCCCAAAACTGCCAGACCAGACCAGAGCATGAAAGCTGAGAGAGAGAGAGAGAGAGAGAGAGAGAGAGAGAGAGAGAGAGTGAGAGAGAGAGAGTGTACAGTGGGCTCAGAGCCTCCTGCCAGCACATATAGAACAACTTCATGAAGTCCATTTCACTCCCCAACTATTTTGTATAGTATCCTTGGATCATGGAAGTTTTTCATTAGCATTTTAGTTTTCAGAAGTTATTTTCACTATAAACATGTACTTTTCTCATACAAATTTCTAGAGATGATGATGATGATTATGATGATGATGATGATGATTACTTTTTGGTGCTGGGGATTGAATCTATGATTTCTATGTGCTTAGTATGTGCTAAGCCTGAGCTGTACTCCAGCCCTCCTGAAAATTATTGAATCACAGTCACACCAGCTTTGCCTTGCGGAGCTTTCTTTTGTGGCTGTTATTTCTAGCAAACTCAATTTGCTTGTGCCAGTGATTGAAAATCCAAGTTATGATAAAGAGGTTAATTTTTTTGAAGAGTAGTAAAAGATTATTAGAGAGGGGACTTGGCAAAGAATGGACTCTGAGACCAGACTGATGCATTCCAAATCTGGCTCATTCCAAACCTGCTAAGGCACTTGGAATAAATGACTTAACTGGCTTTTGCTTAACTATTTCAACCTGTAAAAACAGATTAATACTAACATTTAACTCAGAGAATTAAAGTTTTATTTATTGATTTATTTGTTTATCTTTACTATTACATGTATGAGTGTTTGACTTGCATATATGTAAGTACACCTGTATGTGCAGTGCCCATGGAAGGCAGATGAAGGTGTTGGAGCCCTTGGAACTAGAGTTATGTACATTTGTTATTTGCCCTGTGGGTGCTGGGAACTTCACCTGGGTTCTCTGAAAGAGTAATCAGTGCTCTTAACTGCTGAGCTATCTCTCCTCCTGCCCCCAGAGGATTTTCAAAATCAGAATTATTGAGTTATTTTATTTTTCTAAGCTCTTACAACAGTGCTTGGGACTATAAAAGGTATGTAGGTAGTTTTCAAAGGTATGTAGGTAGTTTTATTTTATTTTTAATTATGTGTATGTATATGTGTCTGTGTGTGGTGTGTGCATATGAATATAGGTTCCCATAGAGGCCAAAAGACTGCATCAGATCCCTGAGAGCTAGAATTACAGGTGGTTGCGAGCTGCTGAAGTATGTGCTGGGAATTGAGTCTGGATCTTCTAGAAGAACCGTATGGACTCTTAACCACTGACCCATCTCTCCATCCCCCACGTATGTATTTTTAAGTGAATAAAATGTACAGGTTTAACAATTTTAATTTAATTTTTTATTGATTCTTGTACAAAGTATAATTCCCATTTGTGCTATTATGGCTATTAATTCTATCAATGAGGTATGGGTATTAGCTTTTAATCTATGAAAGTTTTT
>NW_008329134.1:18797-26481 GCF_000622305.1 Nannospalax galili
GAAGAGCTCATCTACTGTCCATGAGCTGTCACTCACTCTGTCTGTAGTCTGTCACTCAGAAGATGCCAGACGAGTGCCCAGCACATTTTTGGCACTGAGATACAGTGAAGTACAAAGAACAGAGGCCTGGCCTCATGGAACTTCCTTCCCAGTGGTGGGAATCATATCATCTATATTTAAGTGGCAGTGACTCTCCATAGACAAGCAGAGCAGAGAAGATAGCTGTGCCTTGTGGGGAGCTGGCAAAGCCTCAAGGTGATGTGCTTGGGTGTCTGAAGAAAGAGAGTCAGCAGAATGTGCTTTGCTATGTGATAAGAGAAGATACAGACCCAGAGACAGAGGGTTCTGGCTTGTTTAGGGTACTCCGTGATATGCAGGCCCCAGCAACAGTTGACCATGGTTTTTCTGTATGACATGGAAAGGCATGGGTATTCTCAGGCAGAAGAATGACCTGATCCAAATAAACAGATGCTGGGGTGATGGCTGCCTGTGTGGAGTCCTGATCTGTTAGCTGACTTTGGATAAATTATTACCATCTTTTATTCTCTCTGTGCTCTCTCATGTAAAGTGAGAAAGCCAGGTGTGTACACACACACACACACACACACACACACACACACACACACACACACACACACCTATAATCTCAGCTACTCAGGAGACTGAAGCAGGAGGATTATGGGTTCAACCAGCCTGGGGTCTGTAATGAAACCTTGTCTCAAAACAAAAACAAAACTAAAAGAAATGAAAGAAAGAAAGAGAGAGAAAGAAAGAAAGAAAAGACAAATAAAATGACTAGTATTGATAAAAGGTTTTGAATGCCAGATTGGCTTGTCTCCTACAGACTCAGCTACTCAGGAGACTGAAGCAGGAGGATTATGGGTTCAACCAGCCTGGGGTCTGTAATGAAACCTTGTCTCAAAACAAAAACAAAACTAAAAGAAATGAAAGAAAGAAAGAGAGAGAAAGAAAGAAAGAAAAGACAAATAAAATGACTAGTATTGATAAAAGGTTTTGAATGCCAGATTGGCTTGTCTCCTACAGAGAAGTATTTTGGCTGTGGTGTAGATGAATTACTGTGTGTGTTGGAATGCAGGAAGGGGATTCCCGATGAAAGTGTGGAACCTGCCAGATAACGATCTAATGTGACAGCAGTGCTGACCCAGACCCAGGAGGTAGCAGCAAACATGGTCAGCAGTGATTACATTTGGGGATATATAAAAGGAAAACCAATGGAATACAACTGGGGTGAGAGAAAGAGAAAGGTCAAAGCTGTCCTCGGTATTTTCAAACTGACCTACTGGAAGAGCAAAATTCCATTTCCTTAGGACAGAAGGGCTATATAGGAAGAACAGTGGTTAGTTGCTGTCCCTTAGAAAAATTACAACCTCTGACCAGGGATCAAGAAAGAATCGTATAGTTCCTGAGTGTTGAGTGAATCTAAGACAATATCTCCCTTTAATGTATTTTCAAGAAAATTAGAATTAAGTTGACCCAGTAGATACAGACATTAGTTGGTTGTGGGAAAACCCAGGGAATTAAAGACACAGCTATGACAAGTGAATGGCTGGGTGTATCTTGAGCAACATTGCAGAAAGTATTTGGAAAGCAGAGCTCACAGAAAAACGAGAACGTGAAAACCCCAGACCTGTAGATGAAACCAATAATGATAGTTTTGGAGAGAAAGGAAAGAGGAGGGAAAAAAGGAGGGAAGGAAACAAGGGCCATCAGTTTTCACCAACTGCACTACGGAGGATGAATTCTTTTATTCTCAGTTGCTAAACTTAGTATAAAATATACAGTTTCCAAAAATGAATCAGAAGTCACACTGGTCTTTTATAGTACATGGTTTATATTCCCAAGTTAGAGATTTTTTGCTTCAGTTTTAATTGTTTAGCTCTGAAACCATTCATTGTATACTGAGACATACTAAGGAAAAAAACACCCTGATAAAAACATTTCCAGATGATAACTGAAATTAAATTTCTTTGTCACACTGAGTGTTATTTGCAATGCTGTCTAAACATATTTAATATGTCCAAAGACATCTAAGCTCATATTAAACACAAACTAACAGGGTATTTGCGCTTTACAAGGGCTCAGTGCTCACAAGAAAGATTTGAAGTATACATGGTCCTTTGTGATGTCTCAGATTTAGAGTCTACATCGATCTGTTTTTTGCTTAAAAAATTCTAGTAACACAAAGTCCAGCTGCATCACTCTTCCTTCTCATTAAGCAATGTGCCGTCTTCAGCTGTGGTGCCTCTTTCAGATGCCCAGGTTAGTGCATCAACCCATTCTCTCCTGTCTTTAATTCTAAAGTTACTCAAATCATATTAAGAAGTCTATTCCAGAGATAGAACTTTATGAACGACATTGCACTTCATTTCTAGTTAAATATGGGTTGCTGTATAAATCATGAAGTGTTAAAAACAGGAAAGGAGGAAGCACTGTACAGAGATGATAAACTCCGGACTGGAAGGTTAAGCATTCTCATATTACCCTTTCATTGAGTTTCTGACTTATCCAAAGTTATATGCTTGAGCCAACTGGGGCCTTTGTTAGGATTCTGTATTATTATTATCATCATTATTAACAATCTAATTAGACAATGTATTAGTTTTTCAATAAATGGCCTAAATGGAGTAGCAGGTAATGCTTTTACTTTTGCCTTTCCTGGGGTTGAATGTCGTGGCGGCAGGCACAGGGAGGTGGGTGCCACGGCAGTCTCCAGATGAATATGTGTTTGAAGATGATTGACTAGGCAGGTCAACTAAGGCAATCTACGTTTTTTCTGGAATGACATCCTCATTCAGAGTCAGGAGGAAGTTTGGAGACATATTAACCCGAGGCTCTATTTTCTGACAATCAAGGTCTAAGCTGTCATGCAGAGGATTCAGATGCCACTCCATCCCTCTCAACCCAGCACAACCCCTGTGAGATATGGCCAGATAAGCTACCTGATTTAAGATACGAGCAAAGCTCCAGATGACGCCTTTAACAGGAAAGTTATTTAATGAGTGGTTCAAACATCAAAAACTTAGAAACAAGAGTGTGATATGCCACTATGTGTGGCAATTCTGCAGTTGTCAAGATTCTGTCATGTTCATGTCACCTGCTTTCTTTTGTTTCTTTTTCTGTTTTTTTTCTCATTAAACTTTGTTTTAATGGATATCAAAATTCTTTGACAGACTTTTGATCAAGTTGTTTTCCATTAAAAAGTACAGATATTAAAAATTAACTTAATAACTTGAATCTCTCTATCTCTGTCTCTTTCTCTCCCTCATACACATTCACACACCCAACCAAACTGGCCCCTTTCCTTCTGCAGGTTTTACAAGTGGTATTGCCATTAAGCAGTCTTCACTATTAAACAATGGTCACTGGTGACACATAGCTCTGCAGCTATTCTCTCACTGCTGGTGAAGACTAGGTGGCAGGTGCTAGTGGTGATATGTACTTAGCCTTCTGAGATTTCTGGGTGGATTGGGGACCTTGCTAGCTCACCATACTCCTATCATCTGCTTTGGTGATACCCACAGCAGATGTCTCATATCAGGAACAGCAAAATGCCCCTGAAGATGATAGCCAGAGAAGCTATCAACACACATGGGCTTTCCAGAAGCCCCGTCAACCACAGCACCATCTCCAGGTTTTAATAGTCTTGGGCTGTCTTCCAGCTTCTTACCAGAAGGGCAAATCAGTCAGTTCCTTCAGCTCAGCAAACTGGTAGGTGATATGTGTATGACAATCTAGTATAGGGCCAGGGCCAGCACTGATTTGCTTGGTTGCAAATAGCTTTAGGCGATTAGCTGAGCAGCAACATCAGCTGCTCCCATTGATGGGAAAATTTTCCTGTCACTAGCAATGTTGCCAAGGCAAATATCTTTGACAGGCGTGTTCTTCACATTGAAGCCCACACTGTTCCCAGGAAGAACTTCACTAAGCATTATGGAACTTTCAACAGACTTTTTACTTCATTGATGCTGATTACAACAGAAGGGATCAGAATACTGACTCGAAGAACATTAGTCTCCACTCTGCTGATATGGGAAGTACCATGTACCAACTTTGGCTCTTATAGTCTTCTGTCTCTTCTTCCCCAATGGTCCCTGAGTCATGAGTGGGTAAAATGGGAGGAAACCATGGAGGTCAGGGAAAGAAGAAGCCTGAGAGAAGGGGATAGCAGGAAACAGATGTTGTCAAGCGGGAAATGGGGAAAATTGGGGTATTCAACTGGGAAGAGAGGAAGGAAGGATATACAAGGAACCATGGGGGTAAAAGGGAAGAATGAGATCAAGAGAGGGGAGATCATAGGAGACAGCTTAATTCTTACTGAAGGTGCTGACTTCCTTAACAATTTTCTCATGTCTTTCCTGGCTGTGGGGTGGCTTAGTGGAAACATTTTCTGAACAAACCAACAATGACTTTTTTTCATACCCATTTGTATAAGCCAGAAGCGTACGCTCATGGGTCTGTCCTTGTTCACACGATCCTCAAGTTTACCAACGCCAGCAGCAACAATTAGGACAACCTAGGACATGTCTGCAATCACTTATCTGGTAATGTTTTAGTGTCCTCAGCATTGATGATAGTTACAATATGTGCTGGTCTCAGGTTTCCACAGGGAGCTGTCAGCGGGGATGTGATCTCCACTGTGTTTTCAATTTACCTGAGACCCAGGAACACCTTGGCAGAGTCCTTTCCCAGCAACCCCTTCTCACAAGCTTCAGTGGTGATTTTTTGTTGTTGTTGCTTTTCCCACATTTGTAAAACTGTGTGGCCAGATCCGGTAAACTTGCCCCAGTCTGTGAGTCCAGTGATGATGATACTGATGTGACTATTTTCCTTTTCCACTTTGATTTAGTGGTGGTTTTCATGACACCTGTATTCTAGTGCCTCTTTTTCCCTCTCTCCCTTTCTACTCCTGATCTTTGCCTATACTTTTTTCTTTCCTTTCAAAAATATTTTAAAGTGAATTCCAGATATTGTACCAGTTTAATTTCTACATACTTTTCTATTCTCTAGAAAAAGAAATTGCAGGACTTGCATAACTATTACTTTCCTTTCTTTTTTAAAAAATATTTTATTATTTTTTATTACTTGTATTTTATATGTATGAGTGTATTACCTGCATGCATGTAAGTGCACCCATGTCGTGCAATGCCGCAGAAGTCAGGAGCGGGCTTTGGAGACCCCTGGAACTGGAGTTAAGGACGGTTCATAGCCACCATATGGGTGCTGGGAATCAAACCCGGGTCCTCTGCAAGAGCAGTCAGTGTTCTTAACTGCTGAGCCAACTCTCCAGCCCCTCTGCTTCAGCTTTTAAATAGGGAAACATGTTTTTACTAGCATGGAGTCTTTTGATAATGCTCATGGACATCAAAAGAGGGTGTCGGATCCCCTGGAACTGGAGTTTCAAACGGTTGTTAGTTGCCATGTGGGAACTGGGAATCGAACCCAGGTCCTCTGCAAGAGCAATCAGTGCTCTTAACCACTGAGCCATCTCTATAGCAAACTATTACTTTCTACAAGAAGAAATTTAATACTTTCACTTGGAAAACTCAGTGTTTTCCCACTTGATGTCCAGCAGTGAGTGGCTTGAGAACAAGATCAAGTCAATCATAGGAAAATATGAGTTATCTTTTCTTTGCACATATCATTTTAAGAGGAAGGCTTGCTAAAGATCTCTATGGGCAACAACTTAATAATATAAAGTATATTAATTTAAGTAAGGAACTTGTAAGAGTCTACTTTTCTTCTTCATTGAAATAGGGATTATTCAAATTAAGTTTTTGTTTGCTTTGGAAAGAAGTTTGATATCAGTTTTCTTGGAAATCTCATAGCAGTATGCACATTTATCACATTTATAGAGCTATGATGGTAAGTACAGCAGCATTAGCCATAGCTGTACCTGTACCTTACCTGTTGTACCAGTTGTACCTGTACCTTAGTGGATGATATGAGCATGTGTGTGCTCACGTATATGTGACTCATTCTGGGAGATGATTCAATATCTCTACAGTTTAATGAAAAGTAATGGAGCACACTCACAAAATTGGCATATGTTTTCTTTTTTTCCACGTTTACTTTTTTTTTTATTAGTTTTTTGAGAATTTCCTACAATATATTTTGATGGCAAATATTTTCTTTTTTTTAACTTTTTAAAAATCTTATTTATTTATTTTTTATTTTATGTGTATGTGTATATTGCCTGCTTGTAGATAAGTGCACCTGTGTCATGCAATGCCCACAGAGGTCAGAAGAGGCTGTCGGATCCCCTGGCACTGGAGTTACGAACAGTTGTTAGCTGCCATGTGGGTGCTGGGATTCAAACCCGGGTCTTCTGCAAGAACAGTCAGTGTTCTTAACCCCTGAACCATCTCTCCAGCCTGCAAATATTTTCTTGATACCTGAAATGAAGTCCTATATGTACAACATATCCTTCTAGAAAGCATAAACAGACATTTCTAAACTCACTTTTTTACTTTGCACATGCTGTTACTCTATATTAGCTGATTCATAGTATCTGTTTTGCTACAAGTTTAAGTACTAGGGATCACTTTTATCGGTAACACTGAGGGATGTTTATGTTCTTGGAAGGTCACTGGGGCCTCTCCCTACTTGGCACTGACCACTCTGTATTCTGTTTGCCAATTCCAATCCTTGTATCCCTTTGGAAACCATAAAGCTCTCAAGGGTGGAGCCAGAGTCTAGTTTAGAAGAGTGTCTCTAGCCTCCAAGACTAGCCTGGTCTTAGGAGGTCCTAAGCAAGTTTTTGAATTATGCACATGAGTACTGACTACTGCTATCATTAAATACTCAAGGAATCTGAAGTAATATGAAATTCTGTGATTCACTCCAAGTCAATTCACTCCAAGTGGTATAGGTGGTATCATGGATGCATCCCTTGAAACTGCTGTTCAGAGGTTTAGCACCTTTCTGTGACTGACCCCTCAGGAATGGAATGGTGGAATAAGCCACTGTCAACATATGAACCCTTGCTAAAGAGAGGGTCTCAACAGTTTAGGGGTGTCTTAGGTTGCTTTCTATTGCTGTGATAAAATACTGACCAAAACCAACCTGGGGAGGAAAGCGTTTATTTCAACTTACAGTACAGGTCTTCAGGGAAGGAAGCCAGGGCAGGAGCTCAAGCAAGAACCTGGAAGCAGGAACTAAAGTACAGGCCATGGAGAAATGTTGTTTACTGGCTTGCTTCTCTGGCCTGTGCTCAGCCTGCTTTCTTATATAACCCAAGACCACCTGCTCAGGGGTGGCACCATTTAGAGTGGGATGGGCCCTTCCACATCACTCAGCGATCAAGAAACTGCCTCATCAACATGGCCATAGGCAAATCCAGTAGAGAAGATACCCCAAGGCTCCTTCTTTCCACATATGTCAAATCGACAACAAATCCAACCCTGACAGGGAGTGATCATGGGAATGGAACATAGCTGTGAAAACTCCACAATAAAGGCAAAAGAGGGAAAGGAAGGGGATGATTTGGGAGGACGCAATAAATGTCTTAGGGAAATTATGCTGATCCTTAAGAACAATGGCATATCTAAGATACACAGAAAATTCAGTGAAAAGGTTTCCTTAAAGAATTTAAAATTTTTAGTGTTTTCATATTTACAACTTGCTCTTTTTCCACTGCATAATTCTAAAATGTATCATTGTTGGT
>NW_008329134.1:26505-48655 GCF_000622305.1 Nannospalax galili
ACTTTAAAAAATTAAGTTATATAAAGACATGTAGTTCTTTGGACGAAGTGTTCTCGTCTTTCATTACTTTAAGAAAGACCTCTGGCTTATCTATGACTTCAGATTACAAAATGAGTTAATTGGTTAACTCATAGATTCAATTACTTTTTTTCTATTACTGGAGATTGAACCTAGGGTCCTAGGCATGCAAGGCAAGCACTCTGCCACAGAGCTGTCTACCCACCCTGTCTTTACTTTTTGAGACCAAGTCCCATTAAGTTGCCCAGACTACTAGCCTTGAACTCACTCTGTATTCTACGCAGTCCTTGAAATTTTGCTCCTCTAGCCTCAGCCTCCTGAGAAACTAGTATCACAGGCCTGCAAAACTCATTCTGATTGACCTCTGTTTAATATTCTCATTGGTTTATGCCTCTCTACCCACCTACTGGCAATCTCTACAAAAGAGATGTTTTTATTTGTGACATGCCTATGTTTTAATAAAGTTTTTATGGAGAGTAATGATCATCCTGTCTTGTTTTGTGATGACAGTGTAGATGCTTGTGAAAACAATGCAGCCGGATAGCTCATTCTTTATTAATGTGGTACTTACTAGATCTACCTAGGCCTTTTCATCCTGACAACTTATTCTTTATAACTGTGGTACTAACTAGATCTACTTAGGCCCGCCCCTTTGTGATGAGTGGCTCAGAAGGCATATGGTGTCTGACTCAGTAGGTGAAACAATCATTTGAGCTATTTACTTGTTTGCTCATTTTATTGTCTTTAGATTTTAAACTGTAGCGGTCCTGAAATTTGCCACATCCTATCAAGATAGAGTACAAGCCAATGGACAATGATTGTCCAGAAAGCCAGTTAATGAAGTGAGCAAGATCAACTTGAGCATGGTACTGTAAGTTTGAATTCAAAGAGTGTACTCATGAGTCTCAGGAACAACTTCTAAATGGAAAAGGTTGAAAGGCTCTGCTCAGAGAACAGTCTTTAAGAGGAATTTCAGTCATTTCCTGTTTTGGGGATACATGAGCTACGCAGGAAAGTTGTGCTTTTGTTGACTTTGGTTAGAAAATCTGTTTGATTATGAGGGTCTTTTCAGTATTTTTGGACAATTCATTTTAAAGTCTGATTTAAGAAAACATTAGGAGAAAAAAATAAACCCTTTGGAGAATATCGAGGAAAGTGAGGTCCAACCCAGATCCTTGAGACATTTGGTGTCCTCTGTCTTTTTGTATTAATTTCTTTTTTTTTTTTTTTTTTTTTGTCTTTTTGAGACAGGGTCTCCCTGTAGCCCCAGCTGTCCTGGAACTCACGATGTAGACCAGGCTGGCCTTGAACTCACAAAGATTCGCCTGCCTTTGCCTCCTGAATGCTGGGATTAAAGGCGTGTGCCACCACACCCGGCAATTTCTTAATTTTTAATGAGTCACCTGCTGGTATTTACTCCCAAAGAGCAGGAAGTATTTGTGAAAACCTTTTAGGTATTGCTATGCTCATGCATGAAATTGAGAATAAATTTGGATTTAGAGCTGGACTGATCCTTAGATGGTACAAGCTACTTGGGGAGGGACATTCATTAAAGGTAGGTGACAAGATTTGTTGTTGAGACCCTGTTTCATACTCTTCTTCCTGTATTGGAGATTGCCACTGTTGCCTTCCTAAGGGAAGTACTACTTCTTTTTGAAAAGATTGGATTTTGACAAATTATAATTGTATGTAATATGGGACACAAAAGCATATGATAATGTTGGTATATAACATAGAATGACTGAATCATATGAATTGAAACGTGCCAATTAACGTCATCTCAAACCAGTGGTACATGCTTTTAATCCCAGCACTGGGGAGGCAGAAGTATGCAGATCTCTGTGAGGTCAAGACCAACCTGTTCTACATAGTGAATTCCAGGCAAGCTGGGGCTATAGAGAGACCCTGTCTCAAAACAACAAACAAACAAACAAAACAACAACAAAAAACCAAGAAACATCACCTCAAATTTATTATTCACTCCTCAGTCTAGCTGAATCATTGCATTCTTTGGCCAGTATCTCCTGTTCCCAGACTCATCGGCCTCTGGCAACTGTAATTTTTTGTTCTTTCGTTTTATATGTTCATTATTATTATTCAATATAAAAATAACTTTTTAAAGATTCTACATGTAAGTAAAAACGCGGTAGAAGACATCATTCGGTTAACAGATCCTGGAGACTATTACATCCTGTCACCCTCCCCTCAGTTTAACATCAAATGAAAAATCCAATGAAAATTTCTAAGCATAGTTGTTAAGATATAGCAAATTATTAAATGTTATCAAACACTCAAAATGATTCTAAGGAGATGCCAGGATTCTAAAGTTGGCCTGAAGTTAACTTTTTTTTCTTTTTTGTTGTTGCTACTTGGAAGAGTGAGAAATTCAAACATTAAATCAATAGTACAATTACTTTGCCAACTAACTGGCCAATAACAGGTCAGACCAGGGCACTGCTGGGGAAGAACATAGAGCCTGTGTTTAGTTATTCACTTTGGTGAGGCCTGAGGGAAGCTGGGCTAGAAAAGGGGACCCATGGCTCTTCAGATTTACAATTCCACATGGAGAGTTCAGGCAAGATGAGGGACCCAGCAATTCCAGGAGAGAAGTGTAAAGGCTGGTCACCACTGTGGCCTGCTTTCTGACACTAGGCTGAGCTCTAATATGCAGAGGTGGATCTTGACAAAGAGACACAAGCATCTTAGTTGTGTTAGCAGACTCCATAAGAACCATGTAGAGCTCCTCTGCTAACTTCTAATTGTTTTTAGGAAGAAAATACATTACGAAAGAGTCATTTGAACAATATGTCAAGGGAGAGTTGGAGGTGGACTGAAAACTAGAGGGCTTCCCAAATAAGACCCTGAGAGAACATGCTTGAGGAAGGATTGTCTTTACGATGCTCACAGGGGTCCTGGCAACGTGCTAAGCACTTTTACAGGCTTTTCTCTCGTGAAATCCTTCAGACAACCCTGTAACAATTCCTTTGTTATCACTGCATTGCAGAAGGATGAACCAAGGCTTAAAGACACTGGCCATCTTTTCCAGGGACTCATGACCTGCATGAACAGAAACAGAACTGAGAGCTAAGGGAAAACAAGGTGGTCTTAGCTGCATTCAACAGCAAATAAAAGGAAAGGGGGTCTTTTTTCATCATTAGTAGTTTTTGAGTGCAGAAGAAGGAACAAGTGGGGATTTGAATCAATATACCATAAGGAAGTTTAGAAATAACCTAAGGGGGAAGTGAGAAACAATGGCCTTTTCATTGTTAGACACATTCAAATGGAGATTGAATGGCTTCATGTCAGAGATGCTATAGAGGGGGATTCAGATCAGATTGGGAATGTCGCCTTCTAGTCCCTGTGATTTAAAATTTCTGTCTTGTAAGGTCCTCAGCCTTTGGATTCCTTTGTATTTTGGGACATGGAATGTAAGAAGTTCATTCTTAGGTAGCCCTGATCTTCTAGGAAGCTAGCACAAGAAAGAAAAACTCCCTCTTAATTTGATAGATTGATAGAAACCTAGTTTATCAGTGGCAGTGAACCCTTCGTTTGCTCACATTTCAGGGGACAACTGGACACAATTTCTGAATTTATTGTTAGGTTTTTAGTCAAATGAAAGCAATGATATAGCAGGGGCTTTAATGTGATTTTAAAATATAAGTATTCTGGGGTGGAAACGATGGCTTAGTGGTTAAGAGCTCTGGCTTCTCTCACAGAGGCCCTGGGTTCAAATTCCAGCACCCACATGGCTCCTAACAGCTAGCAACCATTCATAACTCCAGTTCCAGGGGATCTGATGCCATCTTCTGACCTCCATAGGCATCAAATAACACAGGTGCACTTACATACGTGCAGGCAATACACTCATACACATAAAATAAAAACAGTAAAGTATTAAAAATATATATGCATTGTCCTCTTCATTTTCATTTTTGTCTTTCTGCCATTGATCAGCATCACCTTTAATTGGCATCCAGGATCTAATTTTCCATATCTAGGATTCCATGGGCCTGAAAAATATGTATAGTTAATTTTAAAAAGCCATGTATTTATAATATGTTTACTTAAAAAATATAGTGTAGTTTATTGTGGCGTATAGGACAGCAAAAACTCAAGAGATAGTAGTAGACCATTCCCAATCATATATTTATACGTTAATTCAAATTGAATAAAACATAGTAATGATTTCTCATTAACAATAAGTGTGGTTTTGCTTTCATCTAATCTTTTTTACTAGCATATACTAATCATATAATGGGTTTCTTTGTGTGTGTCTGTGCATTTGTGGGTGTGGAGGCCAAAGGTCGATGTCAGGTATCTTCCTTGACTGCACTCCACCTTATTTTTTGAGACAAGGTCTCCCCTGAACCTGGAAGTCATTGAACTGACTAGGATGACTGGCCAATGAGCTTCAGGGATCCACCTATGTCTGTGTAACCAGTTTTGAGGTTCTAGACATATGTCATCATATCAGGATTTTACTTCAGTGTTGGCAGTCCAGACTTAGGTCCTCACGCTCTGCTGCAGGCACTTTACCAAATCAACCCCAATAATGTGTTTCATTATGGCATTTTCATACATGCATATAACCTACTTAAAATTTTAATTATTATATATTTTATGTGTATGAGGATTTAGCCTTGCTTGTATGTAAGAGCACTCATGTGTGCAATACCCATGGAGACCAGAAGAGGGTGTCAGATCCCCTAGAACTGGAGTTGATGGTTGTTAGCTGCCATGTGGGTGCTGGTAACTGAGCCAGGGTCCTCTGTAAGAGCAGCCAAGTGCTCTTAACCGCATAGCCATATTTCCCACTCATCTGTAACCTATATAGAATGATGTCCTATAAAATGAGAGATGAACTGATTTTGTAAGACCGTGACTGAATGAAATCTGATTCTGTTTGGCTGAGTAAAGCGAATGGTGAGCACACCTTACAAGGGATGTGCTGATCTTACTGGAGAGCCATCAGCTATGGGAGAAGTAAAGCAAGCAGGACACAATTCAGGGTCAAAGATGGCAATTCATTCTCTTCTTTGGTAATTCTATAGCAGATAAGAAATTTACTTTTGGTGCATGTAATACACAAGTTCTATGTGTTCTTACCTGAGTGAGATTGCTTTAGTTCAATTGAGTGAATTAATTTTTTTTCATAGTATCTTCGAGTGTCACTAAGGAAGAAATCAAAATGATACATTTGATTTCAGAGTTTACCATCTAGTATAGGGCCAATAACTAAGAAAAAGGCAGTATGTTACCTCTCAGTTATCCCCGTAATAACTGATAGAACTGAAGTAGAGCCCAGAGGAAGCAGTGCTTACTTCCTAGTTGGAGTGAGAAATAGATAAGGCCTGGTGGAAGAAATGACATGTGAATAAAGGGATAGATATTTCATGCTAAAATAAGGAGGGAGGCATACCAGGCAGATAAGTGATTAAAAACAAGATGATAGAACATGTGAGTCCCAAGAAAGTGTGCCAGGTAAAGTGGAGCATAAGCACGGGAGGAGGTGAGGAGTGGGAGATAACCCTGGAGGCACAGGCTGACTCCTGAAGGCTGGGAAGTGTTCACTTATTTTCATAAGCAACAAGAGGCCATTAAGATGCGTGGAGTCGAGGAGTGGCAGAGCAATTTAGAGACTGTAGAGTTCAGTAGTTATAATTATGCTTCAGTCATTATATAGCTGTACTAAAGAAGGACAAGTTTCCTGGCACATCGAAGACAAGTGTCTTGAAGATGGAGTGCTTTTTCTAATTTGTACAAATGTACCATATAAAGTTGCTATAGATAAACACATCTTAAAGCTGAAGGTAAAAGTGATTGTTACAGGAAGGCTGGGAAATTTTTGATGTTCATTTACGTAAAAACAGGAGTTCAGCTCTGGAAATCGGCTAATGAAGAATCTATGTGAGGCAATGGAAAAAAGTCTCATACAAGACTTCAAAGCTGGATGGCAAAAAATGGTGGCAAACAGGGTATTTACAAGTGAAAAGAACCAGGCAAAGTGGTGTATACCTTTAGTCCCAGCACTCAGGAGGCTGAGGCTGGTGGAGGTCTGCGAGATCCAGGAGGCCTGGTCTACAGAGCAAGCTACAGGCCTGCTGGGGCTACAAAGGGACACTGCCTCAAAACAAACAAACAGACAAACAAGCAAGCAAGCAACAAACAACAGCAAAACCCCAAACGAAACAAAAAAAAATTTTTTTAAGTGAAGCTATCTGTGGAGTAGATATGTAAGGAAAGGAGGTAGAGGACAAAAAAAAAAAAAAAAAAAAAAAAAAAATTTAAAAAAAAAGAAATATCAAGTGTGAGGTTGAAATGCTGATTTGGAGAGTGGGCTGGATTCATTCACATAAATAAGATGACTGAGTCTCAGGGAGTTCATGAGCATCCCCATGAGACAGCAGGAGCATCCCTTGAGAGAGAAGTGCACAGTGCAACTGGTATGAGGAACAGTCTTCATTATTGCCACGTTTTGCCCTTTAACTCCCAAAGAATTAGGAGCAAATCTTGAGAAGCAGCCTGCCTTCGTAGTAAAATGGATGTGGTGTAGCTTGCTCCTGCTCAGTTCCCAACAACCATCAAATGTAGTCAGAAAGCCAGCTTTAATATGTAAACATGCCATGTTTTCCTTATGAGATTAGATGGGAGTGCTGACAGGAGAGACATTCTTCTGATCAAAGGCAGAATCAATGATGACTTGGTAATGTTTGTACAGTGAAATAGAAACCTGGAAATCACTTATAAAGAAAGAGAGCCATAGAAAAACCAACAGAGATATTCTTACTTGACCCTCTCAGGCACAACAGGTGGCTCCATATTTCATTTTTAATGCTTTCCTTAATCTGATACTAAGATTAATGTATATTTTCCAAGCCTAGTATTAATGACAAGGAAAGACAGATGAGAGTTGTATTGGATGGCAGAGAAGCAATTCAGATAAACATATCTGCCCTGTATAAGCCTTGTGTGGAGAATAAGGGCTTGTCCTAATATCTCCCCTGAGCATCTCTTCCCACATTTTAGGGTCCAGAAGAGATAGTTCCTGGGGATAGCAATGTCTTATTTTGCAGTGATGACTCCAGCAGTTAAGGAGATTATCAGTGTTCCAAATGTTACTTAGAAATTGTCCATTAAAACACTTTATCACTAATTTATATACTGTTCTTACATTTTTAGCAGACACAGGGACCCAGTCTAAGCTGGAAGATATAAAATAATGTACCAGCATCTCCAGGTTAGTAGAGAAAAGCTTGTTATTAACCTGTTTGAAATTTAACATTCGGGGGGGGGGGCTGGAGAGATGGCTCAGTGGTTAAGACTACTGACTGCTTTTGTAGAGGATCCAGGTTCAATTCTCAGCACTCAATGGCAGCTAACAACCATCTATGCACTCTTCTGACCTCAGCAATATTGCGTGACACGGTGCATTTACACACATGCAGGCAATACACTCACACACATAAAATAAAAATAATAAATGAAATATAAAAAAATGAACATTCTGATGACCTTCTTTAAACACAATATGACTATTACTAGTATTCAGTTAACTGATATACCCAGTTAACTACAATGACTTTAAAAATACTAAGCTGTATTTAAGAATGTTATTAGCTTATCACTGATTAACTATTAGTTCCTATTAATTAGCACTTTAATCTACAAATATAGATATGTAACTTAATAAAGAACATGTAAATTGATATTTGTAAACAGAATCAAAGGAGAAAAAGTTGGACTTTCATAAATATTGTTTGAGTTGTAACAGTCATGAGCTTGGTTGTACTTTTAAAACAGCATCATTATAGACATTGAATCTATCTGAAAAGGAGTTCTTACTGTGATGGACTCATTCATTTTTCAAATATTTAAATTTGGACAATCTCTTTTTCTTATCTATTTAGAAATTTGTTTCAAATTATTATCCCATATTTTCTCTATTTTATATAAATTATATTAGTGAAACAGGAATAAATTTAACACACAGCTCTTCATAACTTATAGAAAGATGTGGACTCGATTTTCTTCTTCAATGCCATGAAATTTCATTTAGAGAATCTAAACCAATTAATTCTCAACCAATGTACATCTAAAACCACCAGTGACAATCTTGAATCAAAGATGGCTCAGGAGCAGTGGTGTCAGAAAAGTACATGTGCATGTTCATATTAAAGTTTTCTCAGTAATTCTCATCAATATTTGCTGGTGCCAGGTGACAACTGAGAAATGCAGTCTCTAAGGACATGAAAATAATTTTCTTTTAAAAATATTTTGCTTATTATTTTTATTTTATGTGTATGAGTGTATTGCCTGCATGTATGTAAGTATCCTGTAATGCCCATAGAGGCCAGAAGAGGGCATCGGACCCCCTGGAATTGGAGTTATGGATGGTTGTTGTCTCCATGTGGGTGCTGGGAATTGAACTGGTGTCCTTTGCAAGAGCAGTCAGTGTTCTTAACTGCTGAGCCATTTCTCCAGTCCGGAGAAAATGATTTTTCTTTTAAAGATGTAAATGAGGTGGAGAGTTCAGAAAGGAAATTAATGGTGGCTGAAAGTCATGATGGACTCACTAGAAAATGAACGTGGTGAAAAGGAAAATATATATGGTTCCCAGGGCACAGAGCTTAATTTAGTTTTCATCTATAATATTTAAGTAGGTGGTGACATATTTGTAGATTTCTTTGATTTCTTTAAATGCATTTGAAAACACTTAGGAACTTCACAGTACAGTGTTGGGGGACCAGAATACTAAAACTCCGGAAGGAAAATCTTGCTTTGAGCCTTCCCTGAAGATGCAAGTGAGATCTCTCCGGGGTGAAAGCGGCGTTCTTCTGAACTCTCACTTCACTCTGATGATATGATTTTGGTGCCCCATGCACATTTTGAGTAAAATGTAAAACAACCAACCCTCCAAATCAGAGTCTGCATCTATAGAAATGTACATTTTATGAAAGAATGAATGCTTGTAAGAAATACCTCAAAAATAAAACTTGAGGGATAACATAGAAGGAATGAAATCTTACTTTCTCTGATTGGTAGCACATGACTTGAACATTTTTATCCATACCACTTTTAGCAAAAACTGCAAATGTAACTAACTACAAAACCAGGTTCAATGTATAACTGCTGTGGACAGAACTATATCCTTTCCAAATTCTCATGCTGAAATCCTAACCCCTACTCGTTTCCAAATGTGACTGTGTTAAGGTAAATAAAGAAATGAGAAAAACCAGATGAAGTTGCCATGATGGGTCCTGATCCCAATCCACTCATGTCTTTAATGGTACATCCACAGAGAGAAACTGGGGAAGCATGTGTCCAAAGAAATAGCCAGGTGAAGACAACGGGAGGGCAGCCACCTGCAACCGAAAGGCAGCCCAGGAGAAAGCGAAGTGGGCAGCGTTCTGATCTGAATCACGAGAAAAATCCCGTGTGGTGCCTACTTACTGTACTAGGAAACAGACACAGTGATAATGTGCATAGTGATTCTTGAAGAAAAAGCGTGGCATCGCACATTTCTGTAAGGGTTCCTGTGAGCATGCTGTCATTGTGTGGGTCCGTGCCCAACCTTGCCAGCTTCCTTTCACTGTTCGTTCTCATCTCACACAGGACCCTCAAGCTCCTCTGATCATTCTTTTTTTTTTTTTTTTTTTTTTTGATTTTTTTCCTTCATCCCTTTTTTGTACGTTTTCAGTTGATTTTTTTGTGAATTTCATACAAAACACCTTAATCATCTTTATATATATATCCCTTCTATATCCGCAACCCCCATAAATTCCCCTCATCGAATTTCATGCATTTTGTCACATACGTTAAGGCCTACCAAGTCAAGTGTGTATACCCAGATATGCCTCAGTGCAAGTTCATCTATTGGAGTCTAGTCAGCCTATCTAGATTCAACCCTTAAAGAAGATAAACTCTCCCTCACCCAGCAGTAATCAACTGCCAATAGTTGGAGCCTGCTGCCCATTTCCCCAATTCTATGTTGGGTTTTTGCCTGAGTTTGCATGGATCTTGTGCATGCTGACACCATTGCTATAAATAGCTCATACGAGCAAATCCCCAGAGGCCTGGAAGACTCTGTTTCCTTACCATTCACCACTCATCAAAGAACCTTCTTTTGTAACAGGTAGAGACCATTAAAGAGTTCCACAACTGGTCACACAGAGAGAATAAGTGAGAGATGACCAGCCCTGAGTGACACATTTACAATGGAACCTCTACATCTAAAGCTCATGGAACATGATGGAAAAGGGTAGATCAAATACTAATGCCCTTCCTTCATTCTGCTGAGATGTTTGGTTGTTCTTCTTTTGCCCATTTCTTGCTTTATTTTGTATGTAAACATCTGACAGAAGCATTGGCCAAACTGTTTAGACCTTTTTAAAAAAGCTTGTGAAACTACGTAGCATAAAATGTCCCATTTTTGCTATTTTAGATACCAGTTATCAGTGTTAAGCACTTTTATATTGCTGTGCAATGATCTCCAGCAGTTTTCCACCTTGCAAAACCGAAACTCTACTTATTAAACTATGACTCCTCTTCTCTCCCTTCCCCACAAGCTCCTGGCAAACACAATTTGAGTTCCTGTTTTGATGAACCTGACTAATTTAGATGTCCCATGGATTAGCACAGGATCTGTCTTTTTATGACTGACTTATTTTACTTCATGCAGTGCCTTCCAGGTTGATCCATGCTGGGACAAGGAAGATTTTTCTCCCATGAGGCTGAGTAACATTGCATTGTGCACACACACACACACACACACACACACACACACTCACTCACACAATTTTCTTCACCATTTGCCTGCTCATGAATTCTGTGTGAATAATGCGGCTCTGTGTATGAGCAAACATCTCTATTTGGGTGCGTAAAATGGTTCAGTGGGTAAAGGTGCTTGCCATGCAAGCCTGGCAACCTGAGTTGAATCCCTGGAACCCACCTATGGTGGAAGGTAAGACCCCTTGAAAGTTTTCCTCTGACTTCTGTTCTGTTTTCAGTGAGGGCACTGTTTTATATTCCCACCCACGGTAGGTACCTGAGGCTGCCAGTTTCCTCTATCTCCTAGGCACTTCTCACCCCTTTGTGCTGTGGCAGTCTCTGGTGTGAGATGAGCTCTCTGCTTGGAAAACATCACATTCTATGTACTTTCCAGAAATAGTGTCCTCTTTGAAGTATTTCAGTTCTTTTCCCATTTTCCCCTCAGATTATTTGTTTTTATGTATTTGGTTAATGCTTCATTGTTTTGTTACTTTTATTTATAAGTTTGAATCCTTCACCAGATAGATGAACTTCAAATATATTTTAGGCCACCTTTTCACTCTGAAACTCTGTCCTCTGATGCATAGATTTGTTTGATACTGACACATTTGTTTAATTTTACCTTCGTTGCTATATATTTTGTGCCAGATTTTAGTTAAATTCAGCCTCAGGAAGCATTTCTACTATGTTTTCTTCTGGGAATTTTATAATTCTAGGTCTTGGCTAGGGCTTTAATTCATATGGTGCAATGTAAGGACCTAACTTTATTCTTACACATATATTATTTCCTCTTTTTCCAGGACTTTGTTGAGTAGGTCATCTTCCTCATGGTGTGGCTTGATATGTATACATAAGGTCATTTGACAATATATGCTAGAATTAATCTGTGTATCTTCTTTCATTGTTCTGTATGTCCACATTTCTGTCAGTGCCATACTGTGTAGAGTACTGCAGGTTCAAACTATGTTTGAAATTACAAAGTGTGACTCTTCTGTATTCTTTCTCAATATCAACTTGTATATTTGTGGTCTTTTGTGGCTCCTTATGAATTTTGGAATTACTTTTTATCTATTTTTGTAAAAAAAGGCCTTGTGGTTTTTTAAAAAATACATCATATTTTATTTTGTGTGTATGAGTGTATTGCCTGCATGTGTGTAAGTGCACCCATGTTGTGCAATGTCTGTAGAAATCAGAAGAGGGCATTGGATCCCCCGGAACTGGAGTTATGGATGGATGGTTGTTAGCTGTCATATGAGTGCTGAGAATCGAACCCAGGTCCTCTGCAAGAGCAGCCAGTGTTCTTAACCACTGAGCCATCTCTCAAACCCCACCTTGTGATTTTTGATAGTTATTCCATTTACTTTGCATATTGCTTTAGGAATATGGATATAATGATATTGTTTTCCAACCAATGAAATAGAGGTTCCCATTTACTTGTTTGCTCCTTTACTTTGTTTCATCTGTATTTTGTGATTTTCAGAGCACTGGGCTTTCACTTCCTTAAACTTAAATTCATTCATAAATATTTCACGGTTTGGGAACTATTGCAAATAATACTGTTTTTCTTCATTTCCTTTTTAGGTTGCTTATCATTGTCAGTCATATAGTTAGTAATTTTTTTTATCTTTTAACTTTGTTAAATTTTAACTTGGTTTTAACATTGTTTTTGGTAGAGAGTTTAGAGGTTTCTAAAGAAAATCTCGTATGTAATAATCTCTTTTGAGAGCAGTGCTAATTTTACTTCTTCATTTTCTTTATTTGGAAGCCTTTCTTTTTCTTTTTCTTATCTAAATGGTCTGACTGTGAATCCCACCCTCAGTCAAGTAGAATTAGGAAGAGCAGGCTTTCCTGTTTTGTTCCTGATCTCATATGAAAACATTTTAGTCATTTTTCCATGGATTATGGTATTGGTCTTGTTTTTCCCATATTAGGCCATTATTTTGTTGATGTAATTTCCTTTTCTTCCAGTTTGTTGAGTGTTTTCAAAATGAGTGGATGTTGAGTTTGGTCATATGTGTTTTTTTTTTTTTTTCTGCATCAACTCAGATTTTCATGTGGTTATCTTGGGTCTTCATTTTGTTGGTATTGTTTACCACATTGATTACTTTTTTTGTGTTGAACCACTCTGGGAATAAATTTCATTTTTTCAGGGCACACAACCTTTTAAATGCATTGTTTAATTCAGTTTGTTAGTATGATGTTGAATATTTCTACACTTTTTCCATCGGAAATGTGTTACAGTTTTGTTTTCTTGCAGTCTGTTTGCTTGTGTTTTGTCTCAGAATTCTAGTGTTATAAAATGAGTTTGGGAGTCATCTTAGTTTATTTTGTTATGGTAACAGGATACCCAACAGAGCTGGGTGTTAAAGAGGTTTGTTTAGCTCACAGTATTGGAAGCTAAACATCCAAGATTGGGGGCCCAAATCTACTGAGAGTTCCCAGACTGTGCCATAACATAGCAGAAGGCATTTCACAGTGACAGAGGAAATTAAAAAGCTGGGAGGGACTCTTTCATACCATCCTGCCTCTGCCAGGAGGACTCATCCACTTCTGTAAGACCTAACTCACTCTGAGACCAATATTAATGCCCTCAAAGTCACCTCTCACTCACTAGGCTCCATTTCTTAAAGGTCCAGCCACTACTCGAATCATGGCAAGCTTCTAGGTCATGAACCTTTGAGAGACAGTATCAAATCCATTACAAGAGTGTTCCCTCTTCTTTAATCTTTTGAAGATTTTGAAAAGGACTGATTTTAATTATTCTTTAAATATTTGGCAGAATTCTCTACTTGAAGCCATTCGGTCCTGGTCTTTTCTTTGTTGGGAAATTTTTGAAAACTGATGGAATCTTCCTACTATGTATAGGACTGCTTAGATTTTCTATTTCATCATACTTCAGTTGTGGTAGCTGTGTATTTCTAGAAATTTTCATTTTTTTAGGTTATCCAACTTGATACATTTTTTTTCACAATGTTCTGCTACAGGTCTTTTAATTTCCCTGAATCCAGTTATAGTGTTTTATCCTTCATTTTGGATTTTTAGTTCTGTCTCTGTCTCTTACTTTGGCTAAACATTTGTTGTTTTTTTCGATATTGTTGAAAAAAATCTCTCAGGCTTTAATAGTTGAGAAAACATATGATTTAAACTCTTGGAACATTTGTCTTGTCTCTAAAATGGGCCCAGTACACACTGTGCATGTTGATGAGCCCCACTTACAATATGTCATGTGCTCTTTGCTGTCTTATATTTGGTACTTAGTAAAAAGTATCAATATTATTTTTAATTGTGTCAGGGAAATTCTCCTATAGACCTTTCTCACCCATTTTAAAGAACAGAAGCCTCTAATCCTCATTATTATTGCTTATATACACTTCTCAGGAAACGGTGGAAATATATAATGTATTACTGGAATTATTGTTAACCTCTGATTATTATGAATCATGGAGGGATCAGAATTTACTGTTGGATAGAAAAGAATGGGATCTGGGTATCCAGAGGTATGAGCATCATTGCATGTTTTGAAGGTTATTCAAGTTAATTGCAAACTATTAGAAAATTCAGTGTCTTCTGTGTTGAGCCCATTTTTTTATATTGGAAAGTGAACTATTTTTAATATGAGCTTTCAAATTTCCCCAGCTTTCTTTTTAATCTTAGAAAGACTTTTTTAAAATTTTAATTGAATTTTTGTGTATTTCATACAAAACAGCTCAATCAATCTTAGTCATCATTATACCCCTTATTATTTTAAAGCTATGTGAGAGGAATATTAGAGGCACTTGATTTAAGATTGTGTCGATCAGCTGAATCCCAGAAGGTAGCTGGAGCTTTGTTGATCTCAAATATGCTTCATGGGACTTTTAATTTCCAGGTCTTGGCTGATGAACACCCAATGTGTGGGGCATGTTCTTCTCCTAGCAAAGAGAACTATAGAGGAACATAAATAAAACATAAAGGCACATCATGTCTCTTGGTCAAAACAAGTCACCAGAACAAGCCCAAATCAATGACATGAGGGTGTAAACTCTGCTTTTAGGAAAGCCCCCAAGAGTTGGCAGGTGTGAATAATCACACACAATAGTCTATGACAAGAAACAGCTTTAGGAGCATTGGGGACCCTTTCTGTGCAATCCTGTGACATGTACAACATGTCCATTTGAACTAGAGATACCTCATTTCTAAGTCAAAGAGTTTTATAAGCACAAGATGTCTTTGAGTTACAGACTGGTTTAGTTAAAATGATGTTATACATTGAGTCTGGGAAGAGAAAGGATTAGAGTGGAGCTGTGGAGCCTGCTTTCCAGCCTGATGACCTTGCCCCTAGTCCCTTGGCACTCCTTCCTCTGCATTCCTGGAACTCCCTCAGAGGGTTATACAGCACGAGCAGCACAGATCTTGAAAATCACCAGTGCCATTTCTCTGAGCAGACTCCACAGATGGTAAGAGATATTAGATTTCAAAATATGTAAGGTGTTCTGGGTGGGTTGAACAATGTTAAGCAGAGCTGCAAGAATGCTCAGAAGATTTAGAGTATTAATGTTACTTGTGAACTTCTGAACAGGTAAAGTGGGTCTCAGAAGTGCCCAAATATTTTATGAAGCAACTTAATGTTTTGGCTCATATCTTAATATTAAACAAATGCTTCTTAGTAAAAATATATCTGGGCAGAGACTCAAGATGGGATAATTGACTTTGCTTTTCCTTAACTGGTTAGTTGTAGAGGTCCTATTAAAACCGGGGTTTCCCGAACCTCTCTGCAGGAGTCTCTGATCAAGTTGCTGAGTTTCCTCCTATGATCTGAACATGCTTTGGCAATGATGTAACTGGTTCATTTGGCATTTTAACCTTTGAGAACAACAGGCCTGGAGAAACCTTTTATTAGGAACCTATGTGAAAGAAACCATGAGTAAGTGGTTTCTCAAAGTGAGTGGAGGAGCGTGTGATCTGACCTGAAGCAATTGTGGTGATCCACCGCAGCATTAGCAAACACGCAAGGATTTTTTCCGTTTCTCTCATGGATTTAAGGCTCCATTCATGAAGAAAATAATGGATGTTGAAAACTGTAAAATCCCATAATACACGAATTACTCTTTTCTTTCCTTTTTTTTTTTTGTTCACAAGTAAAGGACTGTTGTTAATCTGAGTAATTTGTGTTCTAAGTTACTGTTTGCAGAGCTCCCTAAATGTGCTAATATAACATTAGGAGGCAAATTTGAGCCCAGTTCCTACCCAGAGCTTCTTAGCTAGTGCACATTCAGAGGGGAGGTAACTACTAATTAAAATATTTATCATGAATCTTACATAGCTAAGGGAAATCATGATGGTAACCGTGAGGATTAGGGTGGAGAAGAGCCTTGTCTTTATGTAATTAGTTGTTATATGAAAATGCAAAGGCCAATCATATTAAAATCTAAAAATGTATTAGTAAATGGAAAATATCTAAAAGAATAAGGATGAATACATGTAAAAAGTTGAGTTTTGTCTCAGAATAATATATATATATATAACGTACACAAAGTAGAGAAAAAAAATTGCAGAACACATCACCAGAGGATAGTTTTAAATTTAAGTTAGTTTCATAAAAATTGAGTAAGCACAACTTCAGCTTTCCCTCCACAGCTCTTAAAGCATAAGCACATGATTATTGTTATTTTTGTTTGTAGTTAAAGGAGGCAAGCACAGTGTTTATGATTTAATGAGTGCTTGCTTTAGATGTCAGTGATTGGAATAGCAAAATGCAAATAGAAGACTTTTCAGGTTTGGGTAAATAACAACCGAGTGTGTGGGGTTCAGGCACGTTATAGGATGACAGTGAGGTTTTTCTCCCCCTGAATTGTTTATTCAGTTCTGGCTGCCACATTCAGGCTGACAAAATGTGAAGACACTTATTTTCCATGTGTAGTGGAAACCTCGGCAGAGGACAGTAGCCTTTCTAGGCCTGTCAAATAAATGCAGACAGAGATTTTCAAGTCCACAAGTCAGGTGAATGCAATGACCTCTGATTTTGTTAATTTTCATGTATCTCTTTTAGTCCCTTATTATTTAAGTAAGTATGTACTTGAGATGTTTGATCAACTAGGCTCTAATTTTAGAAAAGCTTTTCTAAGCTTTCCTTATACACTTTTCTTCTTGTGGACCCCACAAAAAGTTTTTATATTTTCCTGGATTTTGTTTCTCCCTCAAACTAAGCAAACAAACTAAACAAAAAAATACTCTATTTTTTAATTGATGTATACCATACAAACAGAAAAGTTTGTATCTACTAGTTAAACATTCAGAAATTGAGTATATCACAGAACCAGCACCCAGAGGATTCCTTCCTACTGTGTCCCAGATGCTTACAAACTTCTGTCTATAAAAGCAAAAACTGGGACCCTTCCAACCTCCAATTGTGTCTCTGCAGAGTTCATAGTGTTCATCTTGTGGAAACTGATAGCATTGTAAAGTGGATTACACACTATTCCAAAATGAGCCTGTCTGTAGGGCCTTAAATACTTGCAAGAGCTTTGATACTTTCCCAGAGCTGGGGAAAATACACCCCTCTCCTGAATCTTTCCATCAATCGGAGCCTCTAATCTTAAAGCCAGGGGCCCCTTTGAGTTTCTCTGTTCAGGTTTCAACTGAAACCTGTAGCATAAATACTAAAGATTCAAGTTTCAATTTTAGAGACATGTATTTATTAGAAGTATACATGGATAAAAGTATAGAAAAGTGGAACCAAAACTGTAAGCTTCTCATCCTCTTCTTCTCTGGGTGGCTAATGTTTTTGTGAAATGTGAGCTAACCACTCTCTCATCTGAGAAGAGTCATGATTAAAAATCCAGCAGCAGCCAGGCGTGGTGACCTACGCCTTTAATCAAACACTTGGGAAGCAGAGGCAGGTGAATCTACATGAGATCTAGGCCATCCCAGTCTATGTAAAGAGTTCCAGGCCAGCAGGGGCTACAGGGAGACCTTGTCAAAAAAAAAAAAAAAATCCAGCAGGATGGGTTTTATAATATTAGAAAATCTTTTTCAAAAAGACTTTGACTGCTTGTATTAGCCATTGTGCAGTAATGCCTCTAGTAATGTATCTGTATAATTATTATAATTACTATATAGTGAACATGTACATATGTATATTTAATCTATAATAAAGCTTAAATTTGTACTTAGAAATATTTAAAAAAAGAATTGTTAATGTTTCTCCATTGTATATTCTTAGAATACTTTAATGCAATTTCCTCAGAAAGGTCATTTTTTTATCTCCTAATTTAACATTTTTAATATTTTATATCTCTCATAATAATTGCAATAATGTGTAAGAAAAGACTTGGATTTATTATTATAAATGTCAGGTTTTCTCAGCAGACTCAAGTTCATAGGATATGGACCTTTTTTGTTAATGAGTATGAGGTAGACCAGGGTCATACAGTCATGCAGTGTCATATAGTGTCATACTATGTCATGTAATGTCATACAGCTTCATATAGTGTCACAATGCCAATAGTATGTCATACAGTGTCACACAATGCCATATACTTATCATTAGTGTCATGTAGTGTTATACAATGTCATATAATATCATACAGTGTCATAGAGTATCACTTCATATCACATGGTATCATATAGTGTGATACAATATCTCACAGTGTCACACAGTTCACATAGTGTCATATAGTATTAGTCAGTGTCACATAGGGTCATATGGTACCAAATGGTGTCATATAGTGTCACTTAGCTTCATATAGTTTCATACTGTGTCACATAGTGTCATGTAGGTCATATAGCATTGTATAGTGTCATGCAATGTCACACAGTGTCACACAGAGTCATATAGTGTCATATAGGATCAAACAATGTCAGAGAGTAACACAGAGTATTAAATAGTACGATACATTGCAATACAATTTCACACAGTGTCATATAGTATCATATAGTGTCATGCAATATCACATAGTGCCCTAAGTGTCACAGTGTCACATAGCATCAAATAGTGTCATGTAGTTTCATACAGTGTCATATAGCATCATATAGTGTCACAGAATATCACAGTGTTATATAGCATGATACAGTGTCATACAGTACCACATAGTGTCATATAGCATGATACTGTGTCATGCAGTAAAAAGTTAGAGGGTAGTCTTGTTATTGGTTTACTCTCCCAGTTAGCTTACATCTAGTAGGTAGCTAAGTGCATCATTTCATTCAGGATTTTTGTTTTCCTAGCTGAACAACAGGAGACCCTTTATTATGTTTGTTAAATGAATTACCTATGTTGGTTCCTAGTATAGTCCAGAAAAAAATGATTATATGTAACTTCTAATAATCTACTGTCTCTTAAAAACAATGAAATTTCCAGTAGATTTGTTAAGATTAGTAATTAGATAAGTGTGGAGACTCACACCTATAATCCCAGTTCTTGGGAGGCTGAGGGAGGATTACCATGAGTTCAAGGTCAGCTCTCTGCATAGTTCTAGCCTCACTCAAGATACATAGGAGAACCATGCCACAAACAAGCAAACACCAAAATAAAATTAACACCCCACTGACTACAACCCCCCAACCTCTACTTATTGAATTTGATATCATTGAATAAATGGTGAGATTTGAATGTGTGTTAGACAAGGGCTTCAATGTAGGGTTTCTTAAAATTTTTCATGGTGTGGCAATTAAAGAGAATATCATTTTTTCAAGAAGCACATGGTATAATATCATGGGGTAAAGAGGGGCAACATTTATAACTTGTTTTCAAAGACGTTTTTTACATATGCATACAAATAGAGAAGAAAGAGATGAAGCAAATATGAAAGATGAAGCCATTGGTAGAATGAGTGAAAGGTATAAGAGTACTTTGTATAACTTTGTGTGTGTGTGTGTGTGTGTGTGTGTGTACTTGTTCCAGTGCATGAACACATGCATGTGTGGGCACATGTATGCATGTATGTGCATGTGTGTGTACTTGTTCCAGCATGTGAACACATGCACCTGTGGGTGCATGTATGTGTGTGCATGTATGTGTGTGTGTGTGTGTGTGTGTGTGTGTGTGTGTAATGTATGTGTGTGCATGTATGTGTGTGTGTGTGTGTGTGTGTGTGTGTGTGTGTGTGTGTGTGCATGTGGAGGCGGGAAATCAATGTCAAGTGTCTTCCTTAATCACTTTGTTTTTTGAGGCAAGGTCTCTCCTTGTACTTGGAACTCACTGTTTAGAATAGACTGGCTAGCCAGCAAGCCCCAGGGATCATCTTTCTGTATCTCCCCAGCACTAGATTTACAGGTAAGTGCTACCACACCAGGCTTCTTTGTGTTAAGTGCTGGGGATCAAACTCAGGCCCTCATGCCTACAGAGCAGGCACTTTACTGACTGGGCCATCTCCCCAACTCCATATAGTTTATATTTTGCAGAATTTTTCTAGATATGAAAATTTCAGAATAAAATAACCTTCAAAATAATACTTCAGCAAAACCAGGTTTTTTATTTTAGCTGTCTACATGCTTTAATTTAGCATCTTAAAATAACGAGGAAGCACATCTATGACTTTTTAAGATATTCAATAGTGAGGAGAGGCAGGATATTGCTGTTTCAGCTGTACAGATTGCCCTTCATAGCTACAGGGAATGGGTTCCCAGAACACATCCTCCCTGTTAGGACTGACAAGCAATCCAAGAGGGCTCTGCCTGGTTAACTGTCCTGGGGGAAGGCAGAGCTTTCATTTATTTCTAGTTCTTTTCTTCTAGTAGGAAATCCATTTTGTGAATCTGCTAAACAAATTCCTTCATACTCACATAAATACAATTAAAAGGAATAAATAAATGAAATGCCTTAAGCATATTCTTCCAAGTAAAAAGATCTTTAATTTTCTCCAATATAATATAAAAGAATGTACTCAATTTAACTTCTGGCATCCAATGATATCAAAAGCTTTTAGTCAGTGATACATCAATTATTTAACTTCAAAGACAAAGTTAACTATGATAAACTATCCCAGTCTTATGAGAATTTAATTCATATAATTTTATCCTTTTAAGTGACATCTCATGTGCTCTGAGAAGTGTGTTTAATTTTTATGCCTTTGCAAAACTTAATTTTAAATCAAGAAAAATAATTATTCATAGATCTTTGGTTATAAAAATGAGTCAGTTGTGTCATGAATGCCCGTGAATTAAGCCAGGTGAGATAAGAGTCCACAGTGAATCTTAGACAAATAGGAACATTAAGGTGAGGAGGACTGAAATAATTCCTTGAAAGTCAAACACATCCCTATTCAATTTGATATCATCATGGCTTTAGGCAGTAGAATGCTTCACAAGTTATGATTTCTCTGAATTATAGTGAGTGTATGATTAGTCATATGTAGATGTTCCACATTATTTCTTTACTTCTTTATAGTAATATGCAACTTAAAGAATTCTCTATATACACACATATGCATACATATTCTATACATGCCTATACATACATAATTTTATTTTGAAAGCTTCAGAATCCACACTACTTTATAATTATTAATTATAAAATATTTTGTTTGTTTTTAAGATAAGGTCTCACAGTGTAAAACCTGTTGACTTAGAACTCTCTATATAGTCCAGGCTGGCCTTGAACTCACAAGGATCTGCCTGCCTCTGCCTCCCAAGTGTTGGGATTGAAGGTGCACAATCACGCCTGGCTTGTGTTTTGTAATCAAAATTTTGAAGTCTTTAAGAATGTTGTGATGATTTGTTCTGGCTGAATCTTCATGGTTATGCTTTATCAGTATGATTCTGAGTGTCTTACAGTGGAAATGCTTTAGAAATCACCAATATCAAGTATTGATTCATTTCTGAAATTAATATGGTACGAGTCTATTGCCTTTTTTCTCTCTTATCTTGCAGAAGACCTTGATTTGCATGCTAAGGGAAGAGTCTGACCCATCACACCTCTGAATGCCCAATTTCAGGTTCAAAGTAGACCACTCTGTCACTATTTTCTTGTCTCTTAGCACCTCATCTTGTTTCTGGTGTTGAAACCCGAGGTGTGTCTGCTCCTGTTCTCCAAGTAAGTACTGCTCTACTGCAGGGATTCTAATTCTTCTCATCCTTATATTTCATCTTTATTTTTTTTTTAATTAGAAGAAGAATTTCATTACAACAGCATTAACCTATTCAATAACATTTTTCTGAGCTAGGGTACATTTCTTTCAAAATTGGCTGTACATTTTTAGGTTTACAGATGAATTATTATGCTTATACAATCTTTTACTCATTATAAACTCTATAAGACATAAAATTAAATGAGGTTCCAACGTTTAAAAAAGATCTCCACTTCATTGTCAAAACACACAGTTTCATACAGAAAAATTCATTTTAAGGCAATTGACATTGAGACGTTTTCACATACATTTCTAATCTC
>NW_008329134.1:48778-49265 GCF_000622305.1 Nannospalax galili
CTGAAGGTATCGCCTGTCTGGCTTTGTTGTTTGTCGAGTAACTTTTAGTTATGTATATGTATGCTCTTATGATATTATGTTGGCCCCTTTAATCTTTGGTTATACTTCCCTTTTGGGTGTTTAAGGACATACAATTGGACCAGATAAACTGATTTGTTTTTACTTTTGATGTCATTTGAGGATCTTTTCCTCAGGGGTCCCATGGGGTTGGGAGGAGCCACTGGCTCCTTTCTTTTACCAGCTCCATCCATGTGAGGATAAGTCAAAGGTCCTGCTCGACCATTGTTGGCTCCTCTTGGAAGCAGGGAGGAAATGATTCCTCCGTGTTGACCCTCGTCTTTATAGACTGGACACTGGCTCAAGTCCATCTGGTGGGGTCTCCTCGGCTTCCTTGATCAAGAGGCCAGATGACCCACCACCATGACAGGACATTTTGCGCGATGCTCATAGTCCCTGAGAACTAATCGACCCAGGAGGGCAAGGAGCA
>NW_008329134.1:52978-53366 GCF_000622305.1 Nannospalax galili
TTTCTTGGGGTTCTTCTCCTTCCTGTATGCCTATGATTCGCAAGTTTGGTCTTTTTATGTTGTCACTCAATTCCTGCATATTCCACTCTTGTGATTTCTTAAATTTTTCAAAGTCTTTGCTTGAGTGGTCCGGTTCGTCCACTTTATCTTCCAGTCTTGATACTCTGTTTTCCATTTCATTCATCCTATTGGTGAGGCTTTCTCCTGTCATTTCTAATTGGTTTACTGAGTGTTTCACCTCCTTATGCATTTCAGCCTGAGTATTCTTCAATATTTCCAGCTCGTTTCTGAATTCATTCAGAAGTTTATCCCTATTTTCCTTCAGCTCTATGATTACCTTGTTTGTGTGTTCTTTAAATTCACTGAATTCTTTTATCATATTCATCAA
>NW_008329134.1:53432-67353 GCF_000622305.1 Nannospalax galili
TTGGTGGGGATATGTTATTTTGGTTTTTCATGTTATTATTTTTTCTCTGTGATTTTGACATGTGAATTTCTTTTGTAGTTTCTGAATCTCGTGTGATACTCGGGCCTTCAAGTTTAGTTCTGCTTCGTTTTTGAACTTTATGTGTCTTTGTGGTTTACTTTTTGGGTATGAAGAGCTGGTTCGTCTAAGCTTCTGGTTCTTGCTTTTGATTTTATATTGTCTTGGCCGGATTGATTTTGTCTTCAGGAGTTCTGCGGTAGCCCAATTCCAATGTGGGTCAGAAGTTTTCAGATTTTCTCCTTAGGTCTGGAATCTTCTAAGAATGATTTTTGCCTCAGGGATGCAATGGTAGATGGGGTGGGAAGAAACCCCAAGGTTTCCCAGGGAGTGGATTGAGCAGCTGGGTTGTACTGGATGCAAAGGATCCGGGAGAGGAAAGGTATGCCTTGGATCCCCAGAACGAAGCTGTCAGCCCCAGCAAGAGGCTCGCAGGCATTGCAGGACCAGGGAAGTAGAGGGAGGTGAGGGCGGGGCCAGGTCCAGAAGCAGTGCTCCTGGGGCCCAAGGAAGGTACTAAGTTGGTCTGGTGAAAAAGATCAGGAAGCATTATTGGTTCCCCAGGTGTCTGGGGACCCAAAACTAGGAATGGCACAGGGCCCAAACTAGGAGTAGAGAACAGTGGGGGAGATGGAAGGGTGAATGTGGCCGGGGGAGTCAAGGCACAGAGGGTTGTGTGATAGACTTACCCCAAAAGAGGCCTGAGGGCAGGAGAGCAGGCCAGGAGAGCTATTTCATCTTTATTTTAAAATTGAGTTAACATTTTTTTTTAAGTTAGTGTGTGTGTGTGTGTGTGTGTGTGTGTGTGTGTGTGTGTGTGTGTCCTGTGGAGGTCAGAGGATGACTCTTGGGAGTTGGTTCCTCCTGCCACCACGTAACTCACCATAAGGCTTATGTGCAAGCGCTTCTACCCTGAGCCATCTCAGCCCAGTTGTCATCTCTGTCTTCATATGCAAAGCCTATGAAGGAGCTGAGATTCTGCATTTCTAACATGTTAGAAGGTACTGATGATGCTGTTGTACTATGGACCAACCTCAGTAGTAAGGCTTTAGAAACTTCAAGTTTTTTGCATAGAAAACATTCTTTTCAGGTCTTTATGACACTAGCCCCAGCTGACCTCACTATGTACTTGCTATGTAGACAAGGCTGGCTTTGAACTCACAGAGATCTGCCTGCTTCTGCCTCCAAGGGCTGGGATTAAAGGCATGTGCCACCAGGCCTGGCCGAAAACATTTTTTACATGTAGATTTTACATGAAAATTAAAAACAATTAAAATGACTTCCTCTATGCTCTAAGTCCTAGAGAATTGATGAAAAACAAAACCTGAATGCAGAGGGGAAGCAGTCTTCTTTATGTGCATGCTAGGCAAGCACTCTACCACTGAGCAGTCTCCCCAGCTCAGAAACAGCCAGCTAAGTGTGTACATCCCAGGATTCAATTAAAATGACAAGAATTGAAAGCAAAGCAATTAGATCTGAAGTCCTAGAGAATATGTCTTTGCGTTTGTGTGGAGATGCCATCACCGCACATATTCTATTAGTAAGTAATTCAGACTTCTGGAAAAGAGCATTTGAATTGTCTGTTCTCTCATGTTATGGTGCTAAGGTTCATAGAGCTCCCCAGCAGGGGAACCATGTGTTTTCATCTCAACCAGGGCCTTCTGCTGACACCAGTGTTTGCTACCTACAAATCTGTAAGCCCTGCCAAGCTGCACTTGTATTCTTTCTAGGTGTGCAATAATGCTATTCCTGAGTCTTAGGTATCTTTCAGATTTTATTTGTTAATATTCAATGGTAATGTCTGTGTTCATATATTTATGTATTTTGATCTATACTTAATCATTCACATTTGTTTAATGCTTCAAAATGACTTCATTATATTCTCATTCCACTTTCAAAATGATCCAGTGCACTTTGTACTTTGCACTTAGTTAATTGTACTTACTTACTTGTTAATACTTCATTAAATAAATGAAGGCTGGGAGAGGCTGAGAAACTCATGTTGAGTTAGATTTGTAAAAACGGCATCATCAATGCCAAAGCCAGATATATGGTGGGAAAAAAAAACCTTTAATTTCTTTCTATTAGGTTGTATTTCTTTTTAAAAAATCCATTGTTATTGTTTTAAATTTATTTATTTATTTATTTATTTATTTATTTATTTATTTAGTTAGTTAGTTGTGTGTGTTTGTGTGCATGTGTGTGTTTCTGAATGTCTGCACACATGTGGCCAGAAGAGCGTGTTAGGTGTCCCCCTCTATCACTCTCTTCTTATTCCTTTGAGTCAGGGTTCTCCCTGGGCTTGCAGCTCTTGATCTCTTCCCTATGCTGGAAGCCAGCACACCCCTGCACAAGACACCTGGCTTGTTATATAGGTACTGATATCTAAACTCTGGTCCTCATGATTGATTGCACAACAAGTGATCTCAACTGCTGAGCCATCTCTCTATCCCCTCATGTGTTTTTTTTTTTTTTTTTTTTTTTTTTCATTCAGAACACATATGAGGCTGATACTACTGTCATGCCAATAGGATGATTTCTAACATAGCTAAAAGGAAGATTCAGAAAGACAAAAAGGGCATCTTCCTGAAAACTTTGACCAAGCTAAATCCGGAGTCTAGTTGTAAGCCTAAAAAGGATATGTTGGCTCTGATTAAATAACAAGTTTTGACACGCAGCAAATGACAGATAACAGGAAACAACTCAGTGCTTGTAAGTGCACAGACAGGAAATAAATGACTGTACCAATGGAACACCAGTAATCCAGGATTTCCTTTAATGTTCGTACTTTCCTAAGAACAGAAAAAAAAGAAGCAATTGTGTTATAAAATTATTTAAAACAAGCAGTGTTGGCTGAGCCACATGGTTGTTGTTATTTGTGGTGGAGATTACATCGTGTTTAAAACTGAAGCTCCTGTATGTGTTTTCACAGTTTAATGTATATTTATGCTCTAATTTTGAAATGCCATAAATTTCTCTAATCATGTTTTTGTTTATTCTGATTTGCAGAACTTTAAGGAAGTCTTGGGAATTGTTCATCTTCACTTCCTTATAAACATTCTTGCCTGTAGTGGATTATTTGACATCACTCAGGTTGGCTCAGTAGGGTTGTGGTTAAACAGTAGTATGTATGTAGTGTTTAAATGTCATAGGAAGTAGGATTAGAGTTGTCTGGAAAATCTGAATTAATGTGTTGATCTGCTTAGATGAAATGTGTTTTTCTTTGGAAGTTTTCACAGAAAGAGAAATGCTTCTACAACTGTCTGTATATTTGTTTTTGAGAAAGGACCTTGCTATGTAGACCAGAGTGTCCTTCCACTTGAGATCCTCCTGCTTCAGCCTCTCAAGTGCTAGGCTTATAGGCTGTGCAGCCACACCCAGCTGACATTCTGCTCTCTTAGCATGCTGCAGTAATCTAGATCCTGTGGAAAAAATTGATAAGTAGAACTAAAAACTTTTTGTATATAAACATAATTTTGTTTTAATGAAGATGGAGCCATACTGTATTTTTTTTTGCCTTAAGAAATAATACCCATTGCTTTATTACTATATTGTCCAGTGCAAAATTTTAATGCTAATAGAATAGTCCACTGTAAATGTATCTCATTATTTAACCCTTTACTTTAAATAAATTCAGATTTTAAGTATTCTATTTTAATAGTATTATGTAGCTATCTTTGCACATATAAATTTGTTTTGAGCATGCATTCACAGGTGACTATGTATCTATATAATATTTTCAAAGTATAGCTTTTGTTAAGAGTAAATTTAGGGATTTTTAAACATTTTTTAAAGACCACTTTTCAGTGACAAATTTATTATTAATTAAAATGAGAGCTTTTATGATTCAGTTTCCTTTTAGATTTAACTCTTGTCATTACTCTGATTTTTACTGTCTTTATATTTTCATTCTTGAAACTATTTTGTCTTTACTTACTTTGGTCATTTTATTTGTGGTTCTCCTACCAAAATTTTTTTTGAGAACAGGTCTTCTTCTTTGTCAGAATCTGGCACAAAATCAATTACAAATATAATAGAAGACGTAAAATGTCATGACATTTACAACGGAATTGAAAGTTATTTCATTTAGCCATTTCCTACAAGAAATTTATTAAGAGCTTTTCAAGCACATCAAAAACTGAAAACAACAACCTCAGCATGCAGAATGAGTGTGTAGACTTGTCCAATCCCTCCGTAAATGATGAGACCCAAACCCAGCTTGTGAAGCAAGGTAACAACTAGGAAACTGCTCCATAGAGATTGGACTGGGCAAGCTCTCGGTGCCAGCTCACCCGCATTTCCGTCCATTTCCGGAGGAACGGCTTCTATGTGCAACCTCAGGGCTCCCATGGCTTTGCTTACATGCCGCTCACATTTTGGAGGGTGGTGCTTCCTTCATTTTTATCACAATTTTAATAAATATTTATTATAGAACTCTTTCAGATGATGCTGTAGTGTTAGGGGGCATTCCAAATCTATGGAGCACCCTGTTAGTAAAATGGTGAGGCCATTCTTCCACACTAATTCCTTAGAGGAAGGGAGCTGAAGCAATCCTTACAGCAAGAAGAACAAATTCTTCAAAGTTTTTTTGATTTATTTATTTTTATTTTATGTATATGGGTGTTTTGCCTCATATGTGTAAGTATGCAAGTGCATCGGTGTTGTGCAAAGCCATGGAGTCCAGAAGAGGGCATCAGATCTCCTGGAACTGGAGTTAAGGACAATTGTTATCCACTATGTGGGTGCTGGGAACCGAACCTGGGTCCTCTTGAAGAGTAGTCAGTGCTCTCTCCAGCCTCACAAACAAATTCTTCAAAACCAAAGTTGGGCATGGCTTTGCCCAGAAAACATTGAAAGCTCAATTATTTATCTTTAAGAAGTTTAAATCTTAGTATTAAAGAAACACAAACACTTTGATTTCATAAGATTTTTTTTTAATTAAAAAAATACTCATTTATTTTTGTTGTGTGTGAGTACACATGTGTGTGTGTGGTGGTCAGAAGACAACTTGCAGGAAACAGTTCTCTCCTTCCACCTTGTGGGTCCTGGGAACTAAACTCAGATCATTGGCCTTGGTGACAAGCTCCCTGACTTCCTAAGATCCCCATGATAATTGTTTCTTTATTGTTTTATGCTTCAAACATCTAGACATCCTGTGAAGATGCACTTCCTGCCTTTCTTTGTAATTTGATTTTTTTCTTGTTAATTGCTTTAAAACATGTTCACACAATGTAAAATTCTTATGTCTTGTCTCCTTGCATTGGTCATAGAAGCTTATTTACTTTAATCCTCAAAGTAGCTCTACAAGGAGTCACTGGGATTCCTGTTGTACAGCTGAGAAAGCTGAGGGTCAGAGATGCAGAGCAATATTACCTGTCACACAGGTTGGAAAGCAGCAGAACCAGGATTACACTTTGGACTGGAGGATGTAATTGCCGTGAATTAGGTTCCTGAGAGTAAGGTTACTGCCTTAAAGAAACAAAGTGCAAAAGGAAAATGTCATCTTATAGAATTTCTGCCTCTGGTATTTGCTTTGTTTTGTTTTGGGTCTAGAAGTAAAAGACAGCAATGTAAATTACAAACAGCATACATTGGTTCTGCACTGAGGTCACCGTTCTCATATATTTTCTGTTGTGCTGATGAAATCTAAATTTGGAAATGAAATCAAGACTATACATTTACAGAAAGGTTAATGACCCTTTCTGGCAGAGCCAGCAGTCATTTTAAATAAGTACTTGACATTACTTCAATAATGTTTTGATGACTCTACCATTCTATCCTTTTGGAAAGATCACTACCATTTACTTACCATCAGAAATTCATTTCAAATTAAGGGTTTCTTTAAGATGAAAAGCTCACAGCTGTAAGAAGTTAATAAATCAGAGAATATTCTTTTGCATTTCACCAAGGATCTATATTTAAAAAGATCAAAGTATAAGCTACTGAACATTTCTTTCCTGTCCTCGTCCACAGAACAGCCATTATCCAGGGTAGAGAACGTATCCTTCCAGTCATTGCCAAGTCACTTAATGTCTCCTGAAGCATGGCCAGTAATAGCAGGTACTTTTCTTGGAGCCAGAGCAGAAGCTGGTCAAGCCAGGATGAATCAAGCTACCTGCCAGCCCCACTCAAAGGAGCCAGAGAGTCAGTAGATCTCCGTGACATAGCTTGGGTGAGTTCCTGCTGCCTGGAGCATGGCAGCTGATAAACTGGCTTGCTCAGTGTTGAATTTCCCTTTTTGCTCTATTCTCCAAACAGATTGCCTATGGAAGGTTAGAAACACCAAAGTGGAAAATCCAAGTAGTGATGAGAATCAGATGAGTTCAAGAAGAGAAGGTCTGTAGTTTGCTGGGTGGGAATTTAACACACGTAGAATTATTGAGCTGCAGCATACTCAGCAGGTAGCAATCTGCTTTTCCTCAGCAGTAGTGTGTAGAACACAAAGTAAATAGTCTTAAAGATCTGAGCTTTGAAAGGGAGCTGAATAGGAGAGCATGTTCTCCTCACGCTTTGCTAAAGTGATAGACACTGAGTTCAGGGCTTTCACACTTGATCTCACTAAATCTTTGTGAGGCCAGGGCTCAGAGAGATTTTAAAGATCAGTCTTCAGTGAGAGGTTTAGAGATTTAGCCTCAGAGAAGAAAGAAGCAGAAGTTGAAAAGATTTGTATGTTCATCCAAACCTAGAGTTTGTTTTCTGTCATCCTGGTTTAAACATCTTTACATTTATATTCATCTTACCATGAAAAGGACTCAAGTTCCATCGTTTTCCTCAGTGTGTCATCTGAAATCACCAGCATCAGAGTTGAAAACCCTCATTCTTGTCACAGATCTACTGAAGCACAATCACTGTAGTGGGCCTGGGATACAGCCATTGAATAAGCCCTGTATATGCACATTACTTCACATGTTAAAATCTGGGCACCCTTACCTTCTTAGAGGGTTTGAAAGACACTGAAAGTAAAGAAGGGGGACTATTTGGAGAGAAGAAAGGGACCACTGGGAATGTGGAGTGTGTGTGTGTGTGTGTGTGTGTATCTGTGTGATGAAAATGTCAAGTTGAAACTCATTGCTTTGTATACTAATTAAAATGTTAATAAAAAGCCACAAAATGTCTGTATGTACTGATTGGGCAATAAACAGCTACACTAGTACAAAGACATACATTGAAGACAAACTTGTGCTATTTCCTTTTTCAAGTTATTCACAATGAAGTGTGCTCTGAGAATGGGAAGCTATGTGAAAATAAATCACCAACCACAACCCCATGAAGGAAGCCTGTGTCATCACTTGCAAACGCAGAAGCTTGGAAGTGGGACAAAAAAACCTCTTGTTCAAGGTCAACACGATGCCTATGCTTCATTCTGGAGCCTTAAAAACTGTCAAGTATATATTTTCCAAACTCAGGTATATACACACCTAATTTGATTTTCTTTGTCAGTTATTCACTAAGGAGAAGCAGATGAAATAATGGAATGGAGTTTTTTGAGAACTGTGAATCTAGGACTGAATGTTTACTGGGCACATTACATTGGGCTCCATAAAGTGTTTGGTTTAAGATTTAATTTCTTTAAAATAAATAAAAGTGACATGATACTTTTTACTTTGCATTTTTCTTTTGAAATTTTCATTTTGCATATTCATTGTATGTGGGACTATGTTACAGAAGGACATATTCGCACAAGTATGCATTGTATGCTGAGCAAATCCACTTCATACCCACCCACCTTGACCCTTTTCATTTCCTTCACTCCTATTTCATGTCTTAGATACACACATGATTTTATGTGTCTATATGAAATGGGAGAAAAAATGGGGCATTTGTCTTAATTTGCTTAATAAGATTTTTTGGGATTCCCTTAGGGTAAGAGATAGAAAATATACAGAATACCACACAACTAGCCAACCAGTGATCTACATCATCCTTACTGATTGTGACTTTTTTTTTTTTTTTCTGGAGAACAAAAGAGATGGTTTATTCTGAAGCCAAATATGAGTGAGCAAGTTCCCAACAACACAGATTCAGGTTGCCCCAAATATCATGTTCCAATGTGGTAACAGTTCCATGAAATTTTATAGTAACTAAAACAAGGGTCTCTAGATAGGCTGACTAGACCTCAGTAGATGGACTTACACTGGGGAACATCTTGGTACACTGACTTCTTTAGAGAAGAAAACTAGAAAAAGGAAGTGAACTTTTTTTTTTATTTTTTTTGCGTGTGTGTTTCAGGGAATCAGCGTTGTCCTACACAATTAAGCTATCCAATAGAGAAGTGCTTCTCCTGAGTCTTGTCCAGGGGAAGTGTTTGCATGTCTCTTGAGGTATGTTCTGTGGCTCCGCATACAGTCTATCCTAGAGAATGTTGCATGCATTCTAGTGTATATGTTGACAGGCCAAGTGTTCTGTGTTATCTTGGGTTATGGCTAGTTTACATTTTTGCTCAAGTCTTCTCCTTGTTCATTTTCTGTCTGGTTATTATAGTATCAAGAGTGAGGCGTCCAACCATTGTTACAATGTGATTCTCTCTTCACTGCTATCAGGTTTTCTCTGTTTGTTGATGCTGTGTTATTAGCTCTGTATAAGTAGAGAGAATAACAGGGATTTTGAATTAGTGACAACATGACTTAAATTATGTTCAAAATATTTCTGAAAAAAGTACTAATGGAACTTTATTTTGATTTTAAATTGTATCAAATACAATTTATTTTATTCAAGATGATTTTATTTATTTATTTTTTAAAAATATTTTATTTATTATTTTTATTTTATGTGTATGAGTGTATTGCCTGCATGTAAGTGCACTCTTGTCATGCAATGCCCACGGAGGTTAGAAAAGGGTATTGAAATCCCCTGGAACTGGAGTTATGGATGGTGGTTAGCCACCATGTGGATGCTGGGAATTAAACCCGGCTTCTCTGCAAGAGCAGCTAGTGCTCTTAACTGCCAAGCCATCTCTCCAGGCCCTCAAATTGAATTTTATAAGTACAATTTCTAGAACAGTTAAAAGAATAGTAACACTATATTTAGTCATAGGATTAGTCAGATCTTTAGTTAACCAGAGTGCTGGCTCCTCAGCAATAATAGATGCTGGAGAATTTCCTTTGGCTAGCTTGTGTTTGATGTGTTTGCTGTTCACTGGACAGGTTTATCAAGGAATGGAGGCAATCCACCTTGCCTCTCTTAAAATCTCAATAAACAGATGTGGCAGGTCTATCATTTGCTTCTTGACTTTTGAGTTAATTGAAAATAATGAAGCAACCCAACCTCTTTCACTTAGAGATTGTTAACATTCTGCCTATGCCACTGTGACCTGGGTTCTATTTTCAATGCCTGATGACACTTGCTGTTTCAAATGATCATTTTTAAATTATGTAAAATCACTTTCACATTAATTTCATATCTCAAACATACCCACTCTGTTGTGCTTTTATTGTCAAAGTTGGTAGAAAAAGTTCCTCCCTATAAAATTAAAAAACAAACCAACTTACGATTCACTTGAAAAGGCTGATGCCCAACTTGACTGCATTCCTACTTGGATAATGTCTTTTCTGTCTGAAGTATGTACGGTCTGGGCTGATTTGGCACAAACAATCACTGAATTAAGTGGCTGCCAATGAGCATGTCCAAATCTCTCTGAGCCAGTCATCTTTTGACAGAATTCTACAGAAATGCTCAGATTACTTAGGAGTAACTGGAGGCAAATCACATGTACAGAAGGGTCCCTCTTTGATCTTCATGCTGCCTCTTAACCCAGTTTATAAGGGTCAATATTTTACTACAGATGCAAAAAAGGCCTTTGAAAATAAACGGTGTGGCTGAATGGAGAGTTTGTGCTTTAGTATTTAGTGTAGTATATGTAGTTAAGAAATATATGATCAGTGCTGGAGTGGTGGCTCAGTAGTTAAAAGCACTGGCTGCTCTTGCAGAGGACCCAGGTTCAATTCCCAGTACCCACATGGCAGCCAACAATCATCCGTAACTCCAGTTCCAGGGGATGACACACTTTTCTGGCATCCATGAGCACTGCATGACACAGGTGCACTTACATACATGCAGGCATAACACTCATACACATAAAATAAAAAAATGGATTAAAAAAAGAAATATGTGATCAAATAAACATTTGAGACTGGAGAAGTAATATATTTGACTAAACAAAATGTACAGCTTTGCTCAGAACACCCAGATGTTATTTAGGGAGGAGGATATCAACTGTCTCTTACTCTAGTATGCATCTGTTACCTGTCTTATCACTATCTAGTAAGGGGTTTTATGACTTTCTCTTCAAAACGATTTTTCTTAAATGTATATCATAATGTTTATTAGTAATTCTAGTAGGGGTTTCATGATTGGGTAGGTTTGGAATTTGTGAGTCCTTAAGAATGTGATAGTGAGCGCAGTAGTTTCCAAATCTGTTTGACTGTGGAGCCTTCTGATGAGGAAACTGCACGGAAGCTAGAGGTCCAAGGAGGCCACCTTGAAGACTCTACAGTGGTCACAGACACACATTAAAATGTTTCATTTTTAGGACCCTTCTTTCTGTTTATTAGATAGCAATAAGTCCAAGTTACCCCTCCTGAAGTTACCCAGATGGAGCAGTTCCTGGCTTCCCTCTCTTCTTAACCTTTCTTCCTAACCCTCTCTTCCTCAGTCTCTGCTTTGGTTCTTCAAGTGAACCTTGGCTTACTAAATTGTGCCTTGAAAGCATATGGACTCTCTAAGAAGTAGGTAGCCTCCAAATTCAAGAGAGCTCTGCAAATTTTGCCTTTACCCTTAAAACCACACTGCTGTAGGTAGTGCTCTGTGATGAAGTCCTTGATGGGGTCTTTTCTCATAGCAAGAGGGTACAGCATAAGAGTCTCAGTGGGAACCTTGTCTTATATTTTAAGAGTCTACCCTGATTCTGCTTTGATGTACATAAGAGCACCATCTTGATTGGGATGCTCGGTATTCACCTTCAACAACTCAGTCACCTTAGAGTCAATAAAAAGGTAAAAGGATGTGCCTTGTACAGGATGACTGTTTTGGTTTACACTCTATTTTGCTGAACCAATCTAGAGAAAAAACCAGTTATCCCAGAAGTTGGAGGAGCATATGTTTGAAAGCACTGAGGTGTAGGATTTTAGTAAACACAGATGTATTAATTTGCTAAGGTTTACATAATGCAATCATAAACTGTCTTCTAACAGCAGAAGCTCCTTCTTTGTTATGGAGGCTAGAAGTTTGAAATTAAAGTGCTTTTGCAAGGTGCATTTCTCCTGAGGCCTTAAGTTTTGGTTTTATGAAGGCTGTCTTCTTCCTATGTCTTTTCATAACTTCTTTCTATGTGTCTGTGTCCTAATCTTCATGACAGAACCACCAATTATACAAGACTATGGCCTGTTGGGAAACCCTGCTGTTAGGGTTGTAGTTCTCCATGTCCGGATAGCCCTAAGGGGCTCGGCGCCAAATGGAAGGACTCCCCTTTTCAGCAGGGGGCCTCCTGCTCTCTTCCTGGCTTAACTGGAAAGTGCCACCAAGCACGGATGCCTGACCTTATTTGGAACATGACCTTTGGCATAGTTACCTGGAGTAAAAACTACCCCCAGGCTTTTTCTATATGATAATCAGGCATTGCCAGGTAGTCGGACGATAGGAGCCCACTACCACATGTAAATAAAGCATACTATGAGCACCTATCAGCTGAGGCTTTGGCTACTGCCTCCACACTATAATTTCTCTAGTTCTCCCACTGAATAAACGGAGCTGTTTCACTGAATCTGGAGCTGTTTCACTGAGTCTGGAGCTGTATCACTGCATTTGTGTCACTGCCCCATGAAACCAGCCTCCCTGGAAGGGCTTTTTTCCGTCAGTGCTCACTGGCCGTCCTGACTCCATTCACCGCTTCTGCTCCCCGTGGACCAGTGGCCAACGACCCATGAGGAGAGGGAGAGACCCCCACAGCTGGTGCCCAACGTGGGGCTCCTGGAACGCACAGAGTTTGTGAGTACCCCTCCCATCAGGAGGGTAACGGGCAGCTTTGCCTTTAAGCCGTCCCACCTGTGAGGATCGGCAATCTCTTTTTCCTATCACCTCCCATCAGGAGGATAAAGGCAGCTTTGCCTTCAAGCTGTCCCATCTTTGAGGATTGGCAGTCTCTCCTCTTTTACTTCCTTTTATTTTCGGTCTGAGTCTTCGCGTGGGACCATTAAAGATGAAGGAGCAACTGAGGCTTTCTGATCAGGGCTACTCCCTGATGTTAGCCAAAGGCTCTTAGCCCTCTTAACAACCCTGACTGCCCGCATGAGTGTAGACAAGATCCCCTATCTATACATCTTTCTAATGCAAAAACCCGGTATCATAACGACCAGTTAATTGCTCTTAGAGCGGTCGCCAGATCTCTTAAATTTGCGGGCAGGCTTGCACTGTGGACTACGTGGAATCACCTGGGGTTTTGATCCCAGGCATGTTCCCTTAGTAATCAGCATTTCACCCCACTTTCCTTTTCTCTTAAACAACACCCCTAGAAACAAAAATCCCCAAAGTTCTAAGGGATCTTTATATAAGCACCTGCCCCATCCTTGGCCCCAGCCCAGCACCCATGTTCTCATGTGGGAGGGGGGCTCACAGTCATCTGAAACTATAGTTCCAAGGGATCTTATATCCTCCTCTGTTCTGGGTACACACACACACACTACGCCATACAAACAAACAAAAAAAATATATATTTTTTAAAAAGCCATTTTTCTTCCGTAAACCTTCTCTTGGGGAAGGGGCTCATCAGAGGACCATCCCATCTCTCTCTCTTTGCTTTATCTCGGTTATTGCCTTTGCGAGGGTCTGGATAAGGTTTGCGGGCAACTGAAGCCTCTTGGTCAGGGCGACTCCTTGATATTGGCCAAAGGCCCCCTGCCCTCTTTCTGGACCCCGACAGCCCTACTGGGTGTAGGCAGTAACCTGTACAACTATTGCAAAAATCTGGTAACGCAGCAACCAGTTAAAAGTCACAAGGACTGTTGCCAGTCCCTTAAATCTGTGGCTAGGCTTGTGTTCGTCAGAACGTATCAATCCCCTGGTGGCAGACTGCCCCAGGAACATTGAATGCCACTGACCACACTTCTTTTCTATAATGGGTAATTCAGCATCACGCCAAAAAAACCCTCAAATTCGCTCCCTTAGAGCCCTACTTAAATCAAGATTTCCCAAAAGGAAAGCTCAAAATTTTGAAATAAAGTATTTCAATTTGCACCCTGGATCCTGTCAGCAGACAGTTCTGATCCAGAGGTCTGGACCAACATTGCCTATCTGGCTCGTAAAAAGGAAATCCAGGAAAGACACCATTTGCCCCTTTCCTTTCTCCCCATAATAGTAGCCATTCGACAATGCTTAGGAAACCCACCTAAGACTGAGGAAAACTTACTAGCACCAGGGAATAATAAAGGGGAGGGTTCAAACAATGAAAAAGACCCTAAAGATTTCCCAACAGCAGATTCAACAGCCCTAAAAAATAAAAAAGACCCTAAAGATTTTGCAACAGCAGATTTGACAGCCCTAAAAAATAATGAAAAAGACCGTAAAGATTTCCCAACAGCAGATTCGACAGCCCTAAAAAATAAAGAAAAAAATCCTGAAGATTGCCCAGTAACAGATTCAACAGCTCCAAAAATAAAAATTGACCAAGTCAGACAAAACCCACCCATCAACAAAAATAACCTTTACCCCCCTCTTCCCCCCTGTGAATCCTCATGGACTGATTTAACAAACTCAGACGTTAAAACCCAGACTTCAAAAACTCCCAAAGATCCCCAGATAAATCCCCCTCCCACTTCACCTCCTGTGGTGCCACACCCCACAGCCATTGAACAGCCCTGTAATCTCAGGGATA
>NW_008329134.1:67445-68003 GCF_000622305.1 Nannospalax galili
GCTGCCCAACTTAAAGAACTGCGCCAGGCTGTAAGGGAAGATGGCATTCATGCTCCTTGGACTAAATCCATATTACAGACATTTAATACTAACCTGCTTCCTCAGGATTGGAGAGGTATCTGTAGATCTACCCTCCCAGTCCATTATTTGTACAATGGGAGGCTTTATTTAGAGATGAATGCCTGATACAGGTTAAAAGGAAGAGGAGGAAAAGACACCCAAAACCACACTGGATCACATGGAAAGAGATCCATGATCTGGTGGAGACCGCTCGTCGCAGATGCCCACCCCCCCCCCATTCCCACGTCCCTTGGCTGTTTTTACCCTGCTTAACAGCAATGCTTCAGCCAGCCCCACTTTCCCTAATGCTATGTTCTGGAGATTTTATGTCAGAGAAACATTTCAAGGAAAAAATCAGATAATCGGAACTGCAGGCTGCCCCCCTAGTGGGCTGTCAAAAACCCATAGAAATCATGATATACCCAAATGCTAGTAGATACGGAACTAACGAATATGTTTGCTTCCCTTTTTGACAAACAGATCCATCATGCCTCACGG
>NW_008329134.1:68052-71828 GCF_000622305.1 Nannospalax galili
TAGCTAGGATTAACTGGGGGATATCAGGGTATAACACGACAGGAAAGACCCATCTACCTAAAGTATAATAAGTATCTCTATGGGAACCATGACTATTCCCTAATATATTGCAGATCCATGGGACGATCGCTGGCATATCAGAGTAATGGGAAAGTTCTACCCAGGTGCATTCTCTAGCTACCCTACAGCTGACTTTCATATCTCTCAACAGCTTGTACCTGCAGCTAAGTCTGTGCTAACTCATCATAATATTATTCTACAGGAAAAACAGAGGACCAGATAAGATCAGCTATGTCCTGGAGCCAATACATTCAATATGTTGCTAACTTTCTTCCCTTCACCACCCACCCTAATGCCTCTGTTTCTTTTGTGCATCCAGCAATAGACCTTTACTGACAGCAGTACCAGTTAATACCACCCTTCTTTACCCAGAAACAAAAAAAGATTTCACTGACTCTCATCTAATGGATATCCCCTTATTCGAATAGCTGGCTAACTATCCAATTTGCATTTCCAGCAAGAGTAAGCCTACTCATTAAAAATGCCTCACTAACATTACTCTCTCCAGGATAGCATGCGTTGCCCCTCCTCTTTTCCTATGGTGCAAAGGAAAAGCCCAATGCTGTGTTAACTCCTCTTTCTCTACCTTTTGTATACCAGTAATGATTACACCCCAGGTGTACCTATTCGAGGAAGAGGAAGCTGCCCTCCTCCTTCACAGCCGCCAGCGGAGAGAAATCTTCATCCCTTTGCTAGTAGGGCTTGGACTTGCCCTCTCTCTGGGTGCTGGAGGTGCTGTGACTGCTGCTATTGTATAAACCCGTCACCTGGCAGGAGACATTCGAGACAAGCTGGACCAGGCAATGGCATCCACTACTGACAGCTTCAAATCTCTCCAATGACAAATGAACTCTCTTGCCAGGGTTGTGCTCCAAAACAGAAGAGCACTGGACTTAATAACTGCTGAACATGGGGGGACGTGTGTGGTATTGGGAGAGGAATGCTGTTTTTTTGTAAATGAATCAAATGTTGTTGAAACCAATGTTAACACTCTCAAAAAACTTTGTAATGATCTATTTTCAAGATTTCAACCCACCGAACAATTAGGTTTGTTTAGTAATCCCTTATTTTCGTGGCTCCTACCCTTTGTTAGCCCCCTAATCATGTTGTGTGTCATTTTGATGCTTGCTCCCTGTTTCATACAATTTCTTACAAATTACTACCATTGCTAAAATTACTATGAAGCAGGTAATGGTCAATTATCAAACTTTGGATTCTCCCGAGATAGATGAGTTGGCTCTTAAAGCTTGTGATGAAACTTCTCCATTTATAAAACAAAACAGGGGGAGATGTTGGGGAGTCCTGCTGTTAAGGTCGGCTCCTTTCTCAGGAGGGGCTTCCTGCCTGACTTACCTGGGAAGTTGTCTCCAAGCAAGGATGCTTGGCCTCATTTGAAACATGAACTTTGGCGTAGTTACCTGCAAAAAAACTGCCCCCAAGTTTTTTCCAATATGATAATTAGGCATTGCCCTATAGCCAGATGATAGGATCCCCCTGCCACATGTAAATACAGCATACTACGACCACCTGTCAGCTGAGGCTTTGGCTGCTGCCTCCACACTATATTTTCCCTAACCCCCACTGAATAAACGGAGCTGTATCACTGAATCTGCCTCCGTAAATAAAGCATACTATGAGCACCTATTAGCTGAGGCTTTGGCTACTGCCTCCACACTATAATTTCTCTAGTTCTTCCACTGAATAAACGGAGCTGTATCACTGCATTTGTTTCACTGCCCCATGAAACCAGCCTCCCCGGAAGGGCTTTCTTCCGTCAGTGCTCACTGGCCGTCCTGACTCCATTCACCACTTCTGCTCCCCCTGCCCTCATGGACCGGTGGCCAATGACCTGCAAAGAGAGGGAGTGACCCCCGCAATGGCCCATCTTACTGAGCTCACTTAACTACTCCTTGCAGACTGTAGGATTTACAAACCTTCTTACCATTGTTTTCTGCCTTATCAGTGAAATTTATTTCTGATGTTAATTATCTAGTGTCTCTCTTTCCATTGGCTTATTTAGAAAACCTTAGATGTAGGCATGTTTTCATAAAAAATTATTTTGAGGGACTGGAGAGATGGCTCACAGTTAAGATCACTGGCTGCTCTTGCAGAGGATCCAGGTTTGGTTCCCAGCACCCACATGGTGGCTAACAGCTGTCCATTACTCCAGTTCCAGGGGGGATTCAATGCCCTCTTATGGCTCTGTGGACATTGCATGACACAGAATCACTTACATACATACAGGCAAAACATTCATACTCATAAAATAAAAATAAAGAAAAAAATTTAAAATATTTTGAATTAGAATTTAAAGTACATTAGAAACATCTCCTGACTTCTAAAAGTCATATACCTTATTTCATACCTATTCTGTCCCATCACTCAGCAACATGATGTGAGAAGCTCCTGGGGGACTTTGAAACCCTCAGTCAGTGGAAAAAGTCCAGATTTCTGAATGACTTAAAGGAACATAACCTGTGTAAGAAATAAGCCCCTACAGTAAGCTGCTAAGGCATTGGTACTCTTTGTTACAGCACCTTAGTCAACTTTGGCTAAAACAGTCAGCTTTGTAAGACTTCAGATATTTTAACTTCCAATGATCTTTGCATTCATTTAAATTGTAAAAACTTATTTACATTAGTCATCCCTCAATAGTTTTTTCTTACTATTAAGCCACTAGAATAGCCTTTTTAGCATTTTACTGTATTAAATGTAATACTGAAATAAGTATTCAGTCTCAGAATTCCTTTGCCTATTATAGTAAATATCTTATCTGAACATTTGCATTTATTCTGGTCTTTAGAAATATATCACTTAGATGAAAAAAGGAAAGAGCAGTTACACAGAGGGCGCAAGCTGTGGTTGCCATGGCCTCTGGCCTTGCTTTGTTCAGAAACCCTAGATTCCTAATTTTGGGTGAATTATCATCATCTCTAGTGGGTCAGAGTAAGTTTTTAGTGTGAGGTACTTTGGAGAGATAAGACTTGTTCATGACCAAGAATTTAGGCCATTTCAAAATTACCATCAGAAAGAAAAAGTAAAAATTAATTGCATCGTACACATCTGTGTAATAAAGAAGACTGAATAACTTGAAAAACAAAGTCTCTTCTCTTTTCCATTAGCATGATTTTAAAATGGCTTTAAATTTAAAAAAATATTTAATAACCATATAATTAGAAGAAGCATTTCATTACAACAGCATTGACATATTCAATAAAAATTTCCAGAGCTAAGATGCATCTCTTTCAAAATTGGCTGTAAATTCTTAGGTTTACAGTTGAATTAACAGAGTTATACAATATTGTACTCAGTACAAACCCTATAAGACATAAAATTAAATGAGGTTTTAAACTTTAAAAAAGATCTCCATTTCAATATTAAAAGTTTCATACAGAAAAATTCATTTTTAATACAAGTGACACTAAGATGCACATGTGTTTCTAATCTCTTTATATCTGATTATTACTAGTCACAGTCAGTTACTTTCTGAGCTCCTTGGCATCTGAGCATGGATATAAAGTCATCGGGTAGATTTCAATGGTAATGCTTTTCACATCTACTAATTATTATTATTTTTTAAATTATTTGTTTCATAACCAGATGATTAGAAGAGGCATTTCATTACAACAGCATTGACATATTCAATAACAATTTCCAGAGCTAAGATGCATATCTTTCAAAACGGGCTGTAAAGTTTTAGGTTTAAAATTGAATTG
>NW_008329134.1:72946-73462 GCF_000622305.1 Nannospalax galili
TTTCCCAACGTTTTCTTCTAAGAGTTTCAGAGTTTCAGGCTTTACATTGAGGTCTTTGATCCATTTGGAATTGACTTTTGTGCAAGTTGAAAGATAGGGGTTTAGTTTCATTCTTCAACAGGTGGAGATCCAGTTTTACCAGGACCTTTTGCTGAACATGCTGTCTTTCCTCCAGTGAAAGGTCTTGGCCCTTTTGTCAAATATCAGGTGGCTGAAATTGTATGTACTCATATTTGGGTCTTCAATTTTGTTCCGCAGTACCATGTTGTTTTTATGACTATAACTCTGTAATACAGCTGCAAATCTGGTATAGTAATCCCCCCCCGAATTGCTCTTAGTGCTCAGGATTGTTTTGGCTATCCGAGGTCTTTTGTGCTTCCATATGAATCTTAGGATAGTTTTCTCCAATTCTGTGAAAAATTTCATAGGGATTTTGATTGGCATTGTGTTGAATCTATATATGACTTTTGGTAGGATGGTCATTTTCACAATATTAATTCTTCCAATCCATGAGCA
>NW_008329134.1:73545-74283 GCF_000622305.1 Nannospalax galili
TTATTCCAAGAGGTTTTCTTTTTTTGCAGCTATTGTGAAGGGGAGTGTTTCCCTGTGCTCTTTCTCTGACTGCTTGTTATTGATATATAGAAAGGCTATAGACTTTTGTAGGTTAATTTTGTAACCTGCCACTTTACCGAACGTGTTAATAATTTGTAGGAGTTTTCAGGTGGAATTTTTGGTGTCTCTTAAATATAATATCATATCATCTGCAAAAAGGGATAATTTGAGCACTTCTTTTCCAATTATTACTACTTCAATTTCCTTCTCTTGTTTTATTGCTCTCACAAGAGTTTCAAGTATGTTAAAGAGAAGTGGGTAGAGTGTACAGCCTTGTGTGGTTCCTGCTTTCAATGGGAATACTTCCAGTTTTTCTCCATTTAGAATGATGGCTGTGGGTTTGTTATATATGGCTTTAATTATGTTGAGGTATGTTCCCTCCCATCCAATTCCCTCTAGGACTTTGAACATAAATACATGTTGAATTTTGTCAAGATCCTTCTCTGCATCTCTTGAGATGACCATGTGATTCTTGTCTTTGAGCCCATTTATATGATTTATGAGGTTTATTGATTTACATATATTGAACCATCCCTGCATTTCTGGCATGAAGCCAACTTCATCATGGTGGATGATCTTTTTGATGTGTGTCTGTATGCGGTTTGCAAGTATCTTGTTGAGAATTTTTGCACCTATGTTCATTAAGGATATGGGTCTATAGTTTTCTTTTTTGGTTGT
>NW_008329134.1:74797-109328 GCF_000622305.1 Nannospalax galili
TCTTGGAATTGTTGATTTTTTGTATTGTTTTCTTTGTTTCAATTTCATTAATTTCTGCCCTGATTTTTGTTATTTCTTCTTGTCTGCTGGGTTTGGGTTTCATTTGTGGCTGCTTTTCAAGTGTTTTGAGTTGCAATGTTAAGTCATTTATTTGTGTTCTTTCCTATTTTTCGATGTAAGCACTTAGAGTTCTAAACTTCCCTCTATGGACCACTTTCAGTGTGTCCCAGAGGTTTTGTTGTGTTGTATTGTCCTTTTCATTTAATTCCAGGAATACTTTTATTTCTTTCTTAATTTCTCTTTTGAGACATTCATCATTCAGGAGTGTGTTGTTTAATCTCCATGTGTTCACGTGGTGATTAGGGCTTCTTCGAGTGTTGATTGTAAGCTTTCTTGCATTGTGGTCTGATATAATGCATGGAATTGTTTCAGTCTTTTTATATTTGTTGAGGTTTGTTTTGTGCTCCAGTATATGGTCAATTTTGGAGAAGGTTCCATGGGGTGCTGAGTAGAAAATATGCCCTTTGGTGCTTGGGTGGAATACTCGGTAGATGTCTGTTAAGTCCACTTGATATATGGTATTGTTTAATTCAGATGTCTCTCTGTTAACTCTCTGCCCTGTTGACCTACCAAATGGAGATAGTGGGTTATTGAAGTCCACTACTATTAATGAGTTGGGATTAATCTGGGTCGTAAAGTCCTGTTGTTTTGAATTTGTTTTCACCAGAGTTTGGTGAATATATGTTCATGATTGTAATATCTTCTTGATTCCTTGTTCCTTTGATCAAAAGGAAGTGGCCCTCTTTGTCTCTTCTGATTAGTTTTAGTTTAAAGTCTATTTTGTCAGATATTAGAATTGCTGTGCCTGCTTTTTTCTTAGTACCATTTGCTTGGTATATTTTTTCCATCCTTTCACTTTGAGATAGTGGCTGTCCTTGAATGTAAGATGAGTTTATTGCAGACAATAAAACGATGGGTTTTGTTTCTTAATCCATTCACATAGTGTGTTTTTTTTTTTGACTGGGGAGTTCAGTCTGTTAATATTTAAAGTTATTAATGAAAGATGTGTATTGAATCCTGTGATTTTTGTTTCTCTTCACATTCTTGAGATAGCTGTACTTTTCCACAGTTACACCTTCATTGAATATCTTTCTGCAACCTTTTGGGTATAGTCATTCCTTTCTTCAGCTCTTTGTATTGCTTTCAGGACTCTCTGAAGGGCTCGTTTTGTGGACATGAATTCCTTCAGCCTGTTTATGTCATGGAAGATTTTTCTTTCCCCTTCAACTATAATAGACATTTTGGCTGGGTATAGTAATCTGGATTGGCATCTGTGGTCATTTAAAACTGGGAATACTCTGGTCCAGGCTCTTCTGGCTTTCATAGCTTGCACTGAGAAGTCAGCTGTATTGGGGAGTTTCTTTTCTGGTCCTGTTTGTTTGGTGTTCTATTTGCTTCTTGTATTTTTATGGGCATGTCTTTCTTTAATTTTGGGAAATTTTCTTCCTCGATTCTGTTGAAGATCTGGTCCATGCCATTATTTTGGGCTTCTTCCCCTGCCTGGATGCCTTTGATTCATAAGTTTGGTCTTTTTATGGTGTCACACAATTCCTGCATATTCCATTCTTGTGATTTCTTAAATTTTTCATAATCTTTGCTTTACTGGTCTAGTTTGTCCACTTTATCTTCCAGTCTTGATACTCTGTTTTCCATTTCATTCATCTTATTGGTGAGGCTTTCCACTGTCATTTCTAATTGGCTTACTGAGTGTTTCACTTCCTTCTTCATTTCAGCCTGAGCATTTTCAGTATTTCTAAGTCTTTTTTGAATTCATTGAGCAGTTTAATCCCTCTCTTTTGTCAGTTCTTTGATTTCTTTGTGTGTTCTTTAAATTCACTGAATTCTTTTATCATGTTTATAGTTGTTCTTTTGAGTTCTATGTCCTGCATTATCTCTAAGGGGTTCTCATTGTACTCCTCTAGAGCACTATTTGTATTTGGTCAGGATATGTTATTTTGGTTTTTCATGTTATTATTTTTTCTCTGTGATTTTGACATGTGAATTTCTTTTGTAGTTTCAAATTTAGGTCTGCTTCTTTTTGTGAACTTTATGTGTCTCTGTGTTTTACTTTTTGGGCATGAAAAGCTGGTTCATCTAATCTTCCAGTTCTCTTTTTTGATATTATATTGGAGTGTCTGGATTGCTTTTGTCTTCAGGAGTCCCCACAGAGGCCCAATTCAGATGAAGGTCAGATGTTTTCAGGCTTTCTCCTATGGTCTGGATCCCTCCAGGAACGATTTTGGCCTCGGGAATTTGGGGTTAGACTGGTTTCGGAGCCTGGCCCAGGAGAGATGCTGGTCTAGGGCCACTGGTGGCTGTGCCACCTAGAGATGCAAAGCCAGATGGGGCAGGAAGAGGCCCCAAGGACTCCTGGGAACTGCACTGAGCAGTTGGGTTGGTCTGAATGCAAAGGGTCAGGAAGAGGAAGAGTCATCCCCTGCATCCCAGAAAGAGGCTGGTGGGTGGTGCAGGCCCAGGGAAGCAGAGCTTGGTGAGGGATGGCCCAGGGAAATAGCATTCCTGGGGCCCAGAGAAGGCAGTAAGTTGGTCTGGAAGGCAGTACATTGGTCAGGAAGCAGTATTGGTTTCCCAGCTGTCTGGGGCCCCAAGACAGCGGGACCCAAACTAGGAGGAGAGAATGGAGGGGGGGATGGGAGGGTGAATGGGCTGGGGGAGTCAAGGCATGGAGGGCACTATGGACTTAACGTGGAGAGAGGCCTGCAGGTGGAAGAGAGGCCTGCAGTGAGTGGTGCAGGCCCAGGGAAGCAGAGGGAGGTGAGGGCAGGGCCAGGCCCAGAAGCAGTGCTCCTGGGGCCCAGAGAAGGCACTAGTTGTTCTGGATGAACAGGATCAGGAAGCAGTATTAGTTCCCCACGTGTCTGGGGCCCCAAGCAAGGAATGGGGCAGGGTCCAAACTAGGAGGAGAGAACAGTGGGGGAGATGGGACGGTGAATGAGGCTGGGGGAGTCAAGGCGTGGAGGGCAGGATGGACTTTCCCCAGAGAGAAGCCTGCGGGTAGCGGCTTTAAAATTTTTATTTGTGTTCTTTGGCTGGTTTTGGGGCTGGGCTGTTTTCGGGAAAGGAGGGGAGCAGTGAGGCTGATGTGTTTGTTTCCAGGCATCATTTGCAGGTGAACACCAGATATAGACATCCTGGGCTGTGGAGGCAGTAACAAGTATGACCAATGTAAACAACTGGGGATAAAGCAAATATGATAATGGAATATTAAAGTTGAAGTGGAATCAGTTCGTTCAATAATATTATCAAACTGTAGGGATACAGCAACCACTTCAGTTGGTTACCGTGAATCAAGGGTGTGGACCACAGGCCTCCCCTCATGAGAGTCAGACCGTGTGGAAATATGACACAGAGACAATGAGCGGCTCACTGTCCTCCTGATTGTAGCAGAACACCATGCGCTTCACAAACTGGTGTGCTCCCTCAGGATCGCACTGACACATCCCGCACCACCCAGAGAGACTTTCTCCTGCTGCTGTCCCCCTTCCTTTCCCTACCCTTAACTGCTTCAAGATGCCTTCCCTGGGGCTTCTCTCTTTCCCCAGAGCACTATTTTCCTGTTTCCTTTGGGATTCAGAATCTTGGGACTTGTAAAAGCTCGGAATCATTGTATCAGCCTCGTTGCCACACTAACCAATCCTGAAATCTGTCAGACTTGCACTGAATAAACTGTACATGTCAACTGGAAGTATAAAACACTTTGAAATGAGTTTTAATGGAAGAATCTATACAGCACTGTCAGAAGTTTAATCAAATAAAAAATAAAACTTTAATCAAGTTACATAATAATAGTCATGATTTTTTGTTCAAAAGAAAATTTAACATTGCAATATTATAAGAATATCCTCATAAAAGTTATCAAAAAATGAACTCCAAATAAATGTCTGAGGAAGTTACAGTCATAGACAAAGATTATAATAATGGAAATATGTACATTAGGATAATTATTTAATAACAAGCAACTAAACTTTGCAAAGAGAAAATTAAAGGTAGCAAGGCTTTTCCAATGGTATAGCCATTGCATTTTAAAACATCTTAGTTTCCAGGAAATTTAATTCCATATCTTCATTTATACTGGGGATTGAACCCAGGGTGTCGTCCATGCTCTATAAGACCTCTGATACTGGCCTACAACCCAAATCCATTAATTCTATTAGAATTGCTATTTGGTCTGAAATACTCTATACAATAGTTCTATTCCAGTGGTTAGTATTTTCAGTCTTTAGTATGTAGGAATTACTTTTATGATATGGACACAGTCTGGCCTATAGACTTTTACTTAACCTTGCAACCAAAATGATTACTCTTTATAATATAAATAAGCTCACTGAACCACATGGTTCCTCTTGTGACCTGATCATATGACCTTAATCCCTCAGGACTGCTCCTTGCCCTCAACCATAGTGAATGAATGTGGATATGCTTGTTTCTGGACCCCAAAAAGACCACCGAGGACCCAACAGACCAAAATGCAAAAGCAAGGGTTTATGGTTTATTCAGGCTTAAGCTCGGGCTCTCAGACCTCACCAATGCAGCGGATCTGTGCTGAGAGCCTGGAGTAAGGGAGAGTGTAGTCTTTTATAAGTTTTAGACAAAGGGAGGAGGGGGATTCTGAAGTTACATTTTTGGTTGGTTTAAGGAGCCCGCGCGCACCAACATAATTTTGAACTGATTGGACATATAGAGTACAGATCTGGAGGTTTTCCATTGGTGGGTGCTGTTCTCAGGGTTGTGGAATGTGCTGACTGTCACCTGTGGGGTCAGGAGTCTCCTTATAGGGCAGTTTTGTGTCCGGGCTTGCCTAAGGGTCGGGGCATGTTTAAAGCAGTAAGCTATGAAGGCAATTAGTGGGGGCTCTGAGGAGGGTCTCAGGGTCCTACAGTTTAAGATATCAAAGTGCTGGAAGCAGCCTCTTCTCATTGAAAGCAGTGAGAAAAGTTGAGAAGTCTATGTGTATGAGATATTTTAGACCAAGGATCAAAGGGCAAGATTCTCTGATAAGAGTGGATCTTGGCTTTTACCTCCCCAGTTGACTCTGGAAATACTGTTTCATAAAAGTATGAGTGAAGCCTGTCTCGACAGCACAATTCTGAAAGAACAAGTAGTTCTCAGAGTTCAGATCCATGCTTGTCCTGTAAACTAAAAGCTAAGAGTCAAACTCTTTCTTTATTCAGTTATAACTCTAATGTGGTTTAGAAATGCTGCTTTACTAGAAATAATTGCTGATTATATTCAAAAGTGTTCTTCCCAGATTGCTCAGAAAAGGGTATAATTCTAATATATATTATTCAAACTATACAAACAGAACTTAACAAAACCACAGAAGAAGGTAGTTTCACCATGAAACACTATATTCATTTCTTTGCTATTGTGATGAAAGACCCTGACAAAAACAACAAAGATTTATTTGGGCTTACAGTTACAAAGGGATAGAGTCCATCATGGTGTGGAGGACATGGCACTGGGCAGACAAGTCATGGTGGAGGGAGGAAGCTAGCTGACCACATTGTATCCACTCAGAAAGCAGAAAGCAAACAGCAAAGGAGTCCAGGCTATAAAACCTCAAAGCCTGCCTCCAGTGACATACTTAGCAAGGCTCTATCTCCTAAAGGCTCCATCACCTTCCCAAACAGTGCCACCAGCAGGGGACCAAGTGTTCAAACACATGCAACATATAAATTGCATTGATTTGGCCCTGAAATATATCAAATAATTTTTTTATAGTACCATTGAGTTTTATATATGCATTTAGACTGTTTCTTTAGGCAATGCCAACAAATTCCAGAATTTAAATGGAATATGGCTTGGTTGATATTTGAAGAGTTAAAAATAAGGATTTCTGGGGGCTGGAGAGATGACTCAGCAGTTAAGAGCACTGACTGCTCTTGCAGAGGACCTGGGTTTGATTCCCAGCACCCACATGGCAGCTATGAACTGTCCTTAATTCCAGTTCCAGGGGAATCTGAAGCCCTCTTCTGACCTCTGCCCTGCCCTTTCTGTCCCTCACATCCTTCATACTGACCAGTAATCTGTTTCTAAGAATGCTGTCATTTTTATTATCCTTTATCACCATGTTAATATTCCTGTGTATTCTACGTATGCCTTTATGTAGAGCAGAAAAACTTGAAAGGACAGTTGTTCATCAGAAACACCAACAAAAACAGACAAGGAAAGCTGATTAGAAGTACCAGACTGTGTCCAAGGACTATCCTTGGTCCCTGGGCTTTAGTTATGATCTTCCAAAAAGTATCCAAACTTTTACTATACCTATTTATGGAAATACTGATAAGCAATTTTATACCAAATCACAGTCTTAATTAGAAAGTTTCAAAGTTTACATAGTTGAAAATCTAACAATTAGGTAACTATATGAGAAAGCTGAGGGGGCAATGGCAGGCACAGCCAGACAATGGACAGCAATCACATCCATCCTGGAGTAACACTGGTAAGAGGAGTAACACACATACTAAGATTATCCTCCAAAATTCTACTGGCTAGTTAGCCTTCACATCCCACTAACCACATGACTACGTTCACTGAAAATTACATTTTAGAGAAAAATTGAGCATGTTGTATTTTCTTTTCTTTTTTTGTTTTGTTGGTCTTTTTGAGACAGTTGAGACAGGGTCTCCTTGTAGCCCTAGCTGGTCTGGATTTGCTATGGAGACCAGGCTGGCCTCGAACTCACAGAGATCCATCTGCCTCTGCTATTTTAATTGATTAAAAATAAGTTGTACCAAGTACTCAGTATCATTCAATATAATGTTTGGAATAAAAAACACAGGAATCATTTAGTGACTAGCATCATTAGACATTTTCATGTATATCATGTTTTAATATTTAAATTAAAATTAGCAAATTTAAGGTAAAATTATATGTTTTTTTGTGTTACTTTTGATAAATATTATCCGTTGTGTTTTCCAATAAAATCAGGTCACACCAAATTCCTTCCTGACCAGGTGGCATGAACTGTTTATTCAGGTTATTACTAGTATTGAAAACTGCTCAATTTCATTGTTGCTAATTTGAGAGGTTAAAAAAAATCACTTCAATCTGTCTGTTTCTGATAATGGGTGTTATCTTGAAATGACTTTAGAAACAGAGGTGGCTGACTTATACAATGTATTTCTATTGATAAATCAGGGCCTTCTCAGTCTTTTAGCTTTCAGTTTGAAAGCCTTATCTACCTTGCTTACCACTGAGCTCATTTGCTGGCTTTCTGTGGTCAGAAGGATGGATGTAACTACAAACTTAGGGCCTGACCCCAATTAGAAACACAGAATGTGTATTACATTCAAGGAACAAAAAGAGGGCTCAATTTCTTTATGAAACAGAAAGCATTAAACAGAAGAATTGCTTCTATATCACTTTTATATCCATTTTTATTATTATTAAGAGGTTTTGTCTATTCTTAAGAAGACAACTTGTTAAGAAGACAACTGTTTGCAGAGGCTGTAAATACATGGTATTTGGAATTTGTGATTAATCACAAGCCCAAAGCACAATAATGTGAAATATGCTTCTTCAGGGGAAAAATATTTAATTTGCTTTCTTAATATAAGTGCTATTTTCTGGCAGTGCTTGACTGTCAGCAGAAAATATATTTTGTTTATATGAAGCCCTTTGGCCAATAAGAAGAAATTAAGTTTAGAAAATTTAATTTGATGCCAAGCTTCTCTTAAGGTTAGTAGCAGCCATGATTTAAGAAGAATACCGGAAACTTTGGGTGGATGCAGGACTGCACACAGCTGCTTCTGTGGGTCACAGTACAATTGTGTTGTGTTGTCTAAAAGCAAAAGTACCACAACTTTACTCTCTAGTCAACCTGAGCACTTAGATGTGCATCATAATTTCAAACACTAAAATACTTTATCTGTTGCATGTTTTTCTTTAATTAATCCCTTTGGGGACAGTTACAGAATGTGCTAGAAAACTTCTTATACTTGATGTCCATTCTAAATATTCTCTGCAGACATTCATATTTGGGTTTTCATTCCTCTTAGTCAGGTTCAGGCACCATATGGTACTGTAATTAGCTGATGCAAATATATTTTGCTTTTCTACATTAGACAGGGATGGGTCAGAACTCTAAGGAGGACAGAAGAAGTCAAACATCCAAAGCATGCTTCCTGTAGCCTGTCCTGTGGTCTTCTGTTGCCTGGCCTTCTTTCCTCTATGAAAGAAATTACCGAATAGTATTTTTGGTTACCTGAGCATGGAGGCAATGCTAAGAAAGCCTTCTTCTACCTCAGTGTTGACTAAAAGCCCTTAAAAGTTCTCTCTCTTTTATAAACAGAGTGTTTCAGGTAGTATAAAAATAATTTCCATAATATTTTGTGTTTTTTTAAACAAATGTTTTTGTGATTGTTTTTCGTTTGTTTCTCTGTTTGCTTATTTTTGCTTGAGGCAGATTGTTGAAGTTGTTTTGGGCTTAGTATTTTTTTGGAATAAGCATAGATGGTCAGACTTGATAAATTTGTCTTTGCCATTCACCCTTGGACAACATGCTTATTTTCTTAAGTCTTTTATAATCTCCTTTGTAAAATGGAAAAAGTAACATCTTTTTTTACCTATTTGATAAAACTTTTGTAGGAGGAGGGCTGGAGAGATGGCTGAGAGGTTAAGAGCATTAGCTGCTCTTGCAGAGGACTTGGGTCCGATTCCCAGCATCCACATGGTGACTAAAAACCATCTGTAACTTCAATTCCAGGGACAATTGACACTGTCTTCTGACCTCTGCATGTACTACATGACATGGGTGCACTTACACACATGCAATACACACTAAATAAAAATAATAAATAAAACATTAAAAAACTTGTGTGGATCAAATAATTGATCAAATAAAGAAATATATAATATTTTATAGGCAAATCTATGTTGAAATTGTTTTGTAACATTTCTAATTCACAAAAAAAATTTTAGAAGTCTCTTTTTTCCTGTTATTATGGATATTTAAAGTTTTGTTCTTTTTAAAGGCAATTGAAAAATAAATTTTACTTTATAGATTTCTTTAAGAAATGCTTGTTGGGGCTGGAGAGATGGCTCAGCAGTTAAGAACACTGGTTGTTCTTACAGAAGACCTGGGTTCGAATCCCAGCACCCACATGGCAGTTAACAACTGTCCATATCTCCATTCCTAGGGGATCCAACAGCCTCTTCTGACCTTTGCATGACACAGGTGCACTTACCTACATGCAGGCAATACAGGCAATACACACATACACATAAAAATAATAAATAAAAGTTTTAAAAGTAAAAAAAAAAAAGAAAAAAAAGAAATGGTTGTTAAGGTGCTGGAGAGATGAATCAGTGGTCAAGAATAGTGACTGCTCTTCCAGAGGACCATGGTTCAATTCCTCTCACCCACATGGCAGCTAACATTGGTCTCTAACTCCAGTTCCAGGGGTTCCAGCTCCCTCTTCTGGCCTCCATGGACAGGGGTACATTTACACACATGCAGGCAAAACACTCATACATATTGAAAAAAAAATGGAGACTGGGGAAATGGCTCAGTTGGTAAAAGGCTTGCTGTACAAGCATGAGGACCTGAGTTCAGATCCCCAACACCCACATAAAAAGCTGGACATGGCGATGCATGCCTGCAATCCCAGCACTGGGGAAGTGGAGACAAAGATCTCTGGGGCTTGCTGGCCAGTCTAGTTGAAACGTTGAACTCCCAGCTATGTGAGAGAACCTTTCTCAAATTAAGGTGGAGAATGATTGAAGGAGCTGCCTGCTGTCAACCTATGGCCTCCAACATAGATGTCTATGTACATCAACAAATACACAACACACACACACAGATGTTAAAGACATAAAAAGGGAGATAAGAAGAAATTCCATTAAAAGCCATTCATAGAGGCTAATGATGTACCTCAGTCAGTGGAGTGCTTGCCTAGCATGAACAAAGCATGGATTCAGTGCCCAGTGCCACACGCACTAGTGACACACCTGTAATTTCAGCACTACAGAGGGAAAGTGGAAGGTCAGGCACTCAAGATCATTCCTGACTACCAAAAGAGTTTGAGGCCAGCCTGTGATAGATGAGATTCTGTCTCAAAATAATAATTGCTGAGCACACACACAAACACACACACACGTACACACACACATACACACATACATACACACATGATAACTTTGAGGAATTGGGGTATGAAGTCATTATTTTCTCTGGCACTGGCATGTAATCATGACAGAAGATTTTTTGTCTCATTACTTTTAGATTCTCTCTTTGGAAAAGAGTGAAAATTATCCACAAAATTTTATTCTAAACATGGCCAGTCCTATTTTTTTAGTCTACATATTTAGTATCGTTAGTCTGTCCTTGTAGGAAGGCACATTAGCTGCCTATGTCTTAGAAAAGAGAAAATCCCATTTATCATGATAACTGCGTCCCACTGTCCAGCTGGTTCATTGCCAGCTCTCCACCCCTTAACTGGGGCTGAATTAGACTAATAGTTTTATGCACTGAACAGTGCTGCTTTGAGCTGCTTACAATGATTCATGTGTTACAGCTGCAGCCCACACTCGTTAATAACATCTGACTCTCCAATGAGGCACAGGACTTCCTTTCCTCTTAGCTTATCTTTGGATGGAATTTCAACTTTTCAATTTTCTAGATGAGCGTATGAAAGTTAGTGAAATTCAAGAAATCATTATTCAGAGTAGATTAGATTGTGAGAGGAAAAGATTATTTTAAATGTCTTACTTGGGCTGGAGAGATGGCTCAGTGGTTAGGAGCACCGGCTGCCCTTGCAGAGGACCTGGGTTCAATCCCTAGCACCCACATGGTGGCTAACCACCATCCATAACTCCAGTTCCAGGGGATCCAACACCCTCTTTTGACCTCCACAAGCATCGCATGACACGGGTGCATTTACACCCATGTAGGCAATAGACTCATACACGTAAAATAAATAAAAATATTTTAAATGTCTTACTGAAGTTCATATTTAGAAAACTTGTATTTTTTCTGGTTTTCAGAGAAATTATTCATGTCTTCAATTTTATGGTCTGGACTTCCAACTTCCTAAATATGTCTTTTCTCAGAAGTCTTATTTTAAGTACTACAGAGTTGATTTTAATAATCTTAGGAATATTTATAAATATTATTTTTTTCTTACATTTACTCCCAAATGTCTTTATGCTGCAGTGTTTCTCATACAGGAAATGACAATTGGTTCAAATGAAGCAAGGGGACAGAAATACACAATCTTATTATTGTCTTTGAGATATTCAGAATTAAAAGAATATGTCATAGCATATCACATCAATTCATATTATCAAAAGTACATAATTTTCCTTAATCAAAAATTTAATACATCTTTGGTATAAAAATATCAGAATAATTTCACATTTCGTAACACGAAGAAATTTGGTTAAACATGGAAAAGGAAATGACAGATGTGTTGATTTAGTTTAAAAAAATACAACATGTGCTTTTGTAAATAGCTTCACAGGTCACATTAATCGCTTTTGACAAATGACTTGACTTAAAAATTGAGAATGTTTTTCTATTGATGCTGGTGGTTTTGGATGCAGTTCCTATGCATGGGTCTTCTGTAAAATAGCAGATAAATGAGCTTGCTTTTCCACGGTCACTGTTGAGTGGGGAGAGTGTGCCTTCTGTCTGCAGTCTGACTTCAGAATTCTTACACTGAGATTGCTGTGAATTGTGGGGATGGACTCTATGGGCCGGGTCTCTTAAGCATCTATTCCGTTTCTTTGACTTTCAGTGCTCCACTGCCTGGAGGTTAAGCCACAATAAAAAACATTTCCCAGATAGTCTTGTGGCTAAGGTTCCACGGTTCATTTGACTCCCTCCAAACTGATACACTTCTGGAAGACTCAAATTCCAGATTAAGTCAATAAGATAAAAACCTTTGGAATTCTGCTGTTCTGGGTTTGGTAACACAGGCAGTGTGGGTCTAAGTACCTGGCTGCCTGATGAAGCAACGTTCCGCAGTGCCAGATGCAGCATCCTCCAATACAGAAGCAAGGCAGCAATTTTTGGAGCTGGGGACTTTTTGCATATCCTGCCTAGAGTTTAATCTGCCTTGTTTCAATCATCCAACAGTGCTTAAGCCATAGAACAGCTAGTGGCATGCCCCTGATATAGGTTTCCGTGGTCTGTGATGGAAGTTTGATCAATAAAAATTTTATTCAAGAGCATATTGACTACCCATTCCTGATAAAGGAACCTATTGGTATTTTATAATGGTTTGATTTGTCATTTGACTCAGTTTTAGGCAAACATTAGGAGCAAATAAAACAGGTTTCTGAAAGGTTTTTTGGAGACACAAATATTGAGGCATAAAGGGAAATTTTTTTTCTAATCGTTTTAATAGGAAATAAGTGTTAGGATTTCATTGCACATTCAAATAATCACACATTAGGTGAGTTAATGAGAGAAGTTAATACCAGTAATTCAACAGTAATACAATTGAGGGAGGTGCAATTGATTATTCTGTCATTGTCTGTATCTGTCTATGATATTTAGGCACCAATCCTAATGGACTTAAGAGCTCCATGTGGACCACCCAGTCCTGTCTGCCTTGTAGGCAATGTTCTGGACCTGCTGTATGCACCCCTCTGACGTCTTGATTCTTGCATTCTGCATGGCTGCAAAACAGCGCCACCTGGATGACACCAGTTCTGCTGCCAGCTCAGGCTAGCTGAGCCCCCTTGGACTGTGGCTGTAGCAGTCTCCCAGTGCCATGCTCTGCTGAACCAGGGAGAAGCTCCCTTTTGCTGGCCTTGTTTCAGTGGAACACTCTGGAGGGTTTCTTTGTTCAGACACTGTTTCCCTAGCACATTCCTTTCAAATGGAAATATTTCAAATGACTTCGTATTTTGACACGCTGGGGCCCTCAGTGGGAGGGTTCCTACCATTAAAACAACTTTCTTATTATCCCATTTCAAAGCACAGCATTTTATTTTAATCCTTACATTCACTTTGCTTATTTCTTCTCACGGCTCACAACTTTAACTATACCGACACTCCTTTCCTTGCTAAAGTACATGCTCTTCACACCTTTCTGATTTGCTTCTTTTCTCTAAAACCTCAGTGAAAACCAGGCAAAATGCAACCAGAATCAACCAAGTTCCACCTTGAGTGCTATTTGTCGTCATGTTATATATTTGCCAAAAATGTCAGTCTACTATTTTGGAATTCAACTTCACTCAAGTTGTTAAGACATGGTCCAAATAAAACCAAATTCTTTTCCAGAATGTAATGTGAATGACTTAGCCCCACTCCCCGATAGAAACCATCCCATCTGAAACCTCATGGGCAGTCTTTATTCTCTTAGCATTTGGGTCCTCTGAGCTCCCACCAGAGAGGCCCCTTAAGCTCTAGCTGTGTCATTCCAAGGTTTCTGTAGCTTGCAGCTCTGACATTTTCCAACTTTATCATAGCGATCGCCTCTACTTCTCACTACCAATTTTCTGTATTAGTCACTTTTTTTTGTCTCAGTGACAAAATACATGACCAAAGCAACTTATGGGAAGAAGTTTTGACTCCTGGCTTTAGAGGACAGAGTTCTCTGTGTAGGGATGGGCATGGTATTGCTCACTGCAGCAGGAGCACATGGTGGGGGAAATCCTCTCTAGGGAGTGTTTTAAAAAACCATTTTGTTTTGTTTTGTTTTGTTTTGTTTATTTTTTTGGTCTTTTTGAGGCAGAGTCTCCCTGTAGCCCGCAGCTGGACTGGATCTGCAATGGAGATCAGGCTTGCCTCAAACTCTCAGAGATCCGCCTGCCTCTGCCTCCCAAGTGCTGGGACTAAAGGTGTGCCTCACTACACGCAGCTCTATTTTGTCTTTTTTTTTTTTTTTCTCTTGTCTTGAAATGGAGGTTTTTATTGCTCTTGTTCCACACAGCATTTTGCATTATTTTACTGGCCGGCCCAGAGGCCCCTGGGTAGGCTGTGTACAGCACTTGTGGGAGTAGGGCACGGAGGATAGAGAAGAATAAAAACTAGTAACACAGAACACTGGACAAAAAGCATACTTATGTTTGACTGAAAATATATTTTTTAGTTTAAAAATATTTTACTTGTTAATTTTATTTTGTGTGTATGAGAATATTGCCTACATATGTGTAAGTGCACCCCTTTCATGCAATGTCAGTGGAGGTCAGAAAAGGGCATTGGATCCCCTATAACTGGACTTATGGACAGTTGTTAGCCACCATGTGGGTGCTGGGAATCGAACCCAGGTCCACTGCAAGGGCAGCCAGTGCTCTTAACCGCCCAGCTATCTCTCCAAGCCCTGAAAAAATATTTTTAAAAGAAATGCTAAAGCTCTCTGATCATTTAAATTCTCTCCAGAAAGAAGAAAGATCCATAATGGGTGGATCTTGGAATGAGGAAGACGCTCAGGGTGGTTGCCATGCTGGAGACCAGTGGGGCAGAGAGGTCACGTGGACAGAGATGAGCAAAGTGGAAATGGTGGGACACCAGGCGCAAAAGCGGCTCCCTTCTTGTTTGGCTGCCAGTTAACCATCATGCTGTTACTGTGACGACAGTTTGCAACATTGTTCATGAACAACAGAAAAAATGAAGAAAGGAAAACATATAAGGGTGAGAGACTGAATATGAAGAGGCCTGTTTGGGGCTGTGTGCACAAGCTAAGATATGAGAAGACAGACACAATCAGTCTTCCAAGAGCAGGACCTGGAATCTCCAGCACTCTCTACCAGTGACCCAAAAGAGCATGGAAGAAGGAAGGACTCAGTCTCTCACCCTCCTCATTTCGAATTGCAAGAGAGGCTGGGGGATGTCCTTTGGTAGATGTATGCCCACAAGAGACACAGCTGTCCCTATCTACCGCACAGATACAACTAATATTGTTTGAACAAATGATTTATACCGGGCTTGGAGAGATGGCTCAGCAGTTAAGAGCACTGGCTGCTCTTTCAGAGGATCCAGGTTTGGTTCCCAGCACCCACATGGAAATTATTATAACTTCAGTCCCAGGGGATCAAACTCCATCTTCTAGCCTCTGTGGGCACTGCACACACGTGTTACACTTATATACATGAGGGCACACACTCATATACATAACAAATAAAAACAAATCCTAAAAAATGTGATTTTCCTATCCTCTGCTAGCAAAGATGAAAAAATTAAATAAAATTAAAAAAGCAGTTATAACTATAGCTTATAAAAGATTGAAATCCATATATGATCATATTGATATGAGATAAATAAATACCTTGACTAAAAGCTTAATTTCAACTTTAGCATTATTTACTCTTCTAGGTAAAATATGTCCTTTTGAATATCTTCTTTAAAGATTTATTTTTATTACTTTTGGATTATATGCATATACATATGTGTGAGTGTGGGTATTCACACATGAGGGCAGGTGCCTGTGAAATCCAGCAGGAGACACTGGATCCTCTGGAGCTAGAGCTGCAAGCAGTTTTAAACCACCTGATGTGGATGCTGGGAACCACCCTTGCATTCTCTGCAAGAATACTTGGTGATCTTAAACTCTGAGCCATCTCTAGAACTCCCTCTTCCTGACTCTTGATCATCGACTAATGTAGGTCCAAGGATCACAACTGCTATTTTTCTTTGGCTATTTTATATTCAATATACTCACACATGAGAGTTAGCTAGGAATCTTGCCAAAGAGATGTGGTTGGAAACAAAAATCATTTAACAAAATGTAATTGGATTGAAAGGTGAGATGCTCAGGCCAAACGCTATTTGTACAGTTACTAGTTTACCTTTGGGTAGGTTATTTAGCATTCTGAGACTCAGTTTCTATTTTTGTGAAATACGCAAGGTTGAGAATTAGGATGAACTAATCCTGAAAGTCTGTTTTACCCCTGAAAAGGCTTACAAGACACATTAAGCATAACGGGAGGCTTTCCGCGTCTTGAGCAACTGCAGTGGTAACAGATGCCTCTCCCTTCTTCGGTTGTATTTAGCTGAGCACGTTTCAGGCCTCTTGGTATATCTAGAGTTTGCTTTGTGGGAAAGAACAGAGTTTTTAGAAGCATGATGAGATAGTTAATATTCATATCTGCAAAGCTCTTAGCATAGTGCCCTACAGAACTCAATACGTTAGCTAATTTTAGCCATTAGAGAATAGTTTCAGAGTGCTTCCCAGCCCTCAAAATTCAACACGTTTCTCCTCATTATGATAATACTTAACAAATTTCTCAACATGGCATGAGTTGAATACATCTCCAAAATTCATGTGCTTGAACCTTAATTCCCAATGAACAGTAATGGGAAGTGGTGTGACCTTTAAGGTGTGCTTAGGTTATTAAAACAGATAATATCTTTCAAATGGGGCTGGACTTTTTTTTTTTTTTTAGATAATTAGTGAACTCTCTCTCTCTTCTTTCCTGGGACCAGATTAGTTGCTACAGCAGCAAGTTGTCAAGACTGTGGTGAACTAGAGAGGAACCAGGAGAGGAAGTCCCTTCACGTTCATCTCAAATCTCAGCTCTCCTGTTAGTACTTTCTGTTTCTCAAACCTACTCAGACAGGGATGTGTAAGGGGCCTGGGTAATGCAGTCTTCAGTGGTCAGCCTGCAGGAAAGTAGTGCCCAGCAGACAGCATGCAGACAGCCAGTATGCCTCATGGACTCAGCCTCTGTTCTGGCCCCAGAGCCTTGCATGATCTGACACTTTCACATTGTATATAGCCTCTTTGTGGTCCTCCTCTTCCTCCTCTTTCACTGAGCTTCAACCTCATTTGGAGTTTTCCTTTTATGGAAAGTATTGTGCTTGGTCCTGTTTCACATGCTTTATGTTTTGTGTGATGAATTCATGCTTAGATTGTCATTTCCTTAAGTCTTAATCATTCCTCAGCATTCAGTTTAAAAGACACTTCCTGGGGGCTAGTGAGGTGGCTCAGGAGTTAAGAGCACTTGCTGGTCTAGCACCAGGTCTGACAGTCACACTCTCTGGCAACTCTAGCTCCAGGGAATCTGAAGCCCATCTTCTAGTCTCACTTCTTTCCTTCATGTTACAGAATAGATTGAATGATTTGTTTCTGTAAAGACTGAGAGCATACGAGGTAAGTATTTGTATGAACAGAGCTGTAATTAAATGTACTTCAGCTGCCCTGCACAGTGCCCTTCCTGTTTCTCATTGTGTTATGTGCCTACCCTTTGTGGGTGGCATAGGACCTGGGAGGTGGAACCATTCTGATCCCTTAAGTCAAGTATCTCTTGCCTCATCTGTCCCAGAAAAATATGTGTATTCACAAATTAGCTGAAGAAAAGAAGGGCTTCCTGGAGCAGGGATGCTATATTATCTGTTGTTTTTAACAGTATATATCAGACAAGGATATATCTTAAGTGCAAACATGAGATGTGATTTTTCTGAGTTCTGCTAGATCGATTGCAGATGATACTATTCTCTATTTGATAGCCATTTGAAGTATAATAGTTAATTGATTCTCTCAATAATACTGCAACATGAATGCATTAGTGCATTACAGACAAGAACATGGAGCAGATAAATTTGTCATGTCCTTTGACTCTTAGGGCTCCTCATATATCTTCTCTTCTTCTTTTCTTTTGACATAATTGCTAGGAACAGCCTTATCCACTCCTATGACTTCTTTTGTTTTTCAATGCCAGAGAGAGAGAGAGAGAGAGAGAGAGAGAGAGAGAGAGAGAGAGATTGAGAGAGATCATAAACTCAGGGTTCACTCATATTAGGCAAGTGCTTTACCAACCTCTCAGATTAATTGTTTCTTTCTGTGGTAATGTGACTCAAACCCAGAGCATTGGGCATTTAAGACAGAGCTTTACTGCTGAGCTCTATCTTCACCCACCAAAACTTTATCACATCCCAAACCCTCTCTTTGGTTCCTGATCTGCCTTCCCAAGTTCCCTTTTCCATCCTCTCCTGAAACTCACCTATGCAATTTCCTGTATTTTTTTTTCTCAGTGGGTCACCTGCCTTGTTTCACAAACTAGAAATCTTGGACTTGTCCTCACACTCCACATAGAGCCAGTCACTGTGGCTTATTTTCTATTTTGTTTCAAAGTTCTTTTTTTTTTCTTTTTTTTTCTTTTTTTTGGTCTTTTTGAGACAGGGTCTCCCTGTAGCCCCAGCTGTCATGGAACTCACTATGTAGACCAGGCTGTCCTCTAACTCACAGAGATCCTCCTGCCTCTGCTTCACGAGTGCTGGGATCAAAGGCGTGTGCCACCATGCCCAGCTTCAAAGTTCTTTTTTAAATTAACAAGATCACTATTTTCTATCCTTATTTTACTGGGACATTTTCTCAATACCTTCATAAAATAAATTTTTGTGGCTTTCCTTTTTTTCCCCCTCTTCACTATGGTCTGTTATGGTTGCGAAAGATGTTAAAGGTTTCCCAAGGCTTATATACTAAAGGCTTGGTCATCAGCCCAAGACTAGGAAATGGAATAGAATCTTTAGGAGGTGAGGCATAGTTGGACAAAGTTGGATCATTTGGGGTGAGTCCTCAATGAAGACATGCATGGGCCCCCAGCCTGTCTACTCTCTCTTTTCTTCCTAGCTTCACAAGGTGAGCAGCTTTGTTCTGTATGCTTCCTTCCACAATACTGTGCCTCATCACAGACACCCACCCCCATAAAAAAGGCCAATGGGCTGACCTCTACACCTGTGAGCCCAAAGAAAGCTTTCTTAGTACTTTGTCACAGCTACAGAAACTAGCACAGTTGTCTTCTGGACACAGGGCCATCTACAGAAACAAAATTTATACTACTTTATTGCTCAGAAGTGTTTATTGTACTTGAAGTTTCTTTGTGTTTCCTTTTAGTTTGTTATGTGTTCTTTGGCCTATGGGCCATGCTAAAGTTCTTTATCACTCTTTCTGTCCAAACTTAACACAGCCTATCTACATTTTACCCATGCATTCAATACTATAGGCTCCTGCTGGTATCAGTTATCCTTGGTTTTCTGTAAGAATTGTACTGCAAATAGTGGTACTCTCCTCTATTTATAAGGACATATATTGTATTCATCAGCTTTCTATCAGAGACGAAATGCCTGAGAAAATCAACTCTAAAGGGAAGAAATATTCCTTTCTCAGAATAGGGATTAATATCTTACCTGAAATGTAAGACATCTTTGTATTTATGAATACCTGATGAATGATTAGGGCTGGATTTTTATAAGGAACTAGACATATAAGTAGGCCACTTATAGTTGTCCAGCCACTTAATCATTGTTAATTGAAGAAAATACTGTTTTAAGAGTTTCTTTTATGTTAAAAACCTTGTAGAAAACATATATAGTGATGATATAGAGATATAGTGATGATAGATTTTATTTTTCTCCTAGATGTTCTTTGGCATAGGTGCTACCGAACAATTAAAATATTGACTAAAAGAAAAGGAAAAGAAGCAGCAGCTTTCTTCCCTGAGCCACAGTTGGCGAAATCCTGCCTTAGTATTGAGGCAGACTTGTAAATAGCATGCACAAGATGTCCCAGTGTTTTTATAGAAACAACTACTTGTGTTGTTTAATAACTTAATTATCTCTCTTGAAGATCTTGTCTAAAAATACTGGTAATTCTTTCTACAGTCATTTGCTTTTCACACCACAGATTAAATTTTACTCTATTAGAACTTGGATAGGTGGCATGTGGCTCAGTGTGTCCCATTTATTTTTTTCCTAAGGCTCTTTTCCTAAATGAAATGTTTTAAGGTCCTTGTGTTACCCAGAACCACTATTTCAATAAACTCCAATAAAAATCAAATTTTGCTTTCAAGTTTGTTAAAGTTGCTTATAATTTTTCAATATTTAGTTTATAGTTTCAAATTTACTCTCTAAGGGTAAATCATAAATCTAAGAATTGGAAGAGACTTTATGGGGCCATTTGGTTACCTGATTGCCTTAAACATGCATAAGTCTGACTTATTTAAGCTGACCCTCTCATTTCAATCCTCCTGAGTCAGAAGGGCCACATTCTTACCTGAGTGTTTCGGCCAAGTTGGTTTCCTTTGCTGTACCTCAATACCTGTTTAGTTTTCACATGTGCTCATTGGCTACTATTCTTTTTCTGTTTTGAAACAGGGTCTCCCTGTAGCCTCAGATGGCCTGGAACTCACTTTGTAGACCAGGCTGGCCTTGATCTCATAGAGATCTGCCTTCCTCTGCCTTTTGAGTGCCAGGATTAAAGGTGTGTGCCACCACACCTGTCTCATAGACATGGAACCTGTCCACCCACTCCCCTGAGAATGAGCCTGTCCTAGTTTCCTTCTTGTTGCGATGATAAAATACTGTGAATAAAGCAACTTAGGGAAAAAGGATTTAGTTTAGCTTATAGTTCCAGGTTACAGCCCAATATTGTGGGGAAGTCACAGTGGCAGAAGCTTGAGACAGCTGGTCACATCACATCTATAATCAAGAAGCAGAGAGCAAATTAATGCACACTCACTTTCTCCACACTTATGTAGTTCAGGATCTGCTGTCTAAGGAATGCTGCCATCCAGAGTAGGCAAGTCTCACTACCTCAGTGAACCCAGTTAAGATACTCCCCTCTAGACAAGTCCCAGGTCAACATAATATAGACAATGCCTCTTGAGACACTCTTCCTAGGTGATTCTAGAGTGCGTCTAGCTCACAATTTAAACTAACCATCACAGGCACTTTCAAATAGCAGAACCCTAAGTGAAGAAGGCCTAGAGGTATGATGAGTGGCCATTGTCACATTGCAAACTAACTAGACCCATTGTTCTTCCAGACCCCTTACCTAGAAATGTCCCTGAGACTTTTCAAACACTTGCTTTAGCCAGAAATACAGAAACTATGGTATCTCTTAGTCTAGTTTGGTGATGTTAGCTAAACTTGATCTCATTTCCTCAAGGCATAATACCTCTCCCCTCTCTATTACCTCACAAGGGACTTTAGAAGAGTAACGTCTGTTCTCCCTAGGTGAAGCTTTTGACTTTAGATTCTGCTGCTCAGTTCATCTCAAATAATTATTTTGCCTAAAAGACAATCCAACTCTGTGTCTCATTCTCTCTTGAACCCCATGCCTTCACTAAAACCTAGCAACAAATACATTTTAAAATATCATAACATGTAGCAATTTGCTTGTTATAATTTTACAGTTGATTTAAAACTCTGTTGCAGCTCATTAGAGAATATGGTATGATGTCAGTCTTTAAAATTGTTAGACAGCTGTATTCACCTGTTTTCTGATGCTAAGAACACATCACAGATTGGGTAACTTGTGAAGCAAAGTGGTTTAGTTTGCCTCATAGTTCTAGTTCAAAGGCAGGGGCCCTTTGTGGGGATGTGCAGTTGACCTTCTTGCTGGTAAAGTTCAAAGACATTCAGGGAATCCCATAGCAAGAATCAGGATGTGCATGAGTATGTGTCTGGCTATATTGTCTCTTCTAATAAAGCCACCAGGATGGAATCTCAAAGGCCTCTCATTCAAATAGCACAGTCAGATTAATGTTTGTGCCCTCTTAATGCCCCACAATGATGATTAAATTTCAACCCTTGAGGATCCTAGCAGAAGGATAGAAAACATTCTCTAGAGTAAGCATTCACTGACTGAGCTTAGGAGATGATAAGAGCCATCAGATCAGTTTTTTGCATTTTGCTTTCAAGTCTCTCTATATATTTTTACCTTTTTTGTTTGCTTGATTAACTGTTTACACACAGAGACGGGTTTTTAAAAATCACATAATAATGGTGAATTTGTCAATTGTTTTCTTGCCCTTTTGCCCTTTTTTTTCGCTTTGAAGTTGTTACTAGGTATGCATAAGTTAAGAATTGTTATATTTTCTTAATTTCAAGATTAATTTTGTAAGAACCTAAATTTAAATTTTTTTGCTTTTATGTTTACCTGGTTTTGGTATAGTTACTCTTTTGGTCAATACTTGTTATGTATGTCTTTTCTATTCTTTTGGCTTTCAAGTCTTCTGTTTTCTTATGTTAAAATGGGTCTCTTACCAGCCAAATTCAAGCAGATTTTAAAGAAGTTAATTTAGTCTGATGGTTTTGCTTTTGTTGAAGAATTAGTTTTGCTTATCTTTTGATTCTCTTTATCATGTCCTCATGTGCTTTGTGCTTGTTCTGCCTTGTTTCTCTTTAACCCTTCTTACTGTTGTTCGTTTTTCACTTTAATGATGTTTTTCTTGCCTATCAGAAAATTTTAAGCTTGATCAGGCAAGATGGCTCAGTGATGCTTATCCCCAAAGCCAGACAACCTTAGTTTCATCCTTGGAACCCAGGGTGGAAGGAGAGATCAACTTCACAAAGTTGTGCCCTCTGCATGTGCACTATGGAGCTTGTGTACCCCCAACATACACATAACACACACACACACACACACACACACACACACACCCCAAAAGAATTAAAATTTAAAAAGAAGTTTCAAAGCTTTTTTAGGCTAAATTTATCAACTTTGGAAATTGCAACAGTTTTGAAATCAGAGTTACTTTCTTCATTGTCATAATTAGTGTATTTCAAAAGTTCTGGGAAATTTTTAGGTTTTTCTCTCTTGTCATTTATTTTACTCAACTTCCTCTCATTTCTTTTGAAGCTCGGCCTTAATGTCTCACTTTTATTTTTCATAGGTTTCTCTTTATGCAATGTGCTCTGGATAGTTTCTTTGGATTTATCCTCCATTTGGTAAATTTCCCTATAGATTTTCATTTTTTTTCTCCCAGTTACCTCGCTCGGTATGTCATTTAAACCCTTACTTGTGTTCTCTACCCAAGCGTTTCCAGACAAACAGATGGGGGAATCCAGACAGGGTCATAAAAATTCATATACGAATTTTTCCCGGTGTAAATCCATATGAGGCTGATGTTGTGGCTATAAATTCTCAGGAGAGCCTCTCCTTTGCCTGGTCATCCTCACACGTGGCCAGGCAGGAGACAGTGAATGTTCCTTGACTTCTCTTGGACCTCCGGCTTTGTTAGTCTTTATTTTTGTGCTGCTTGTAGAGAACCCTATTAGGTTTTCCATTTTGAACAATTGCTAAGCATTATCACCTGTCTGCTCCTGCCTTCTGTACAGTCATTAGAGGAAGCAAGGTGTCATGGGCCAGAGACAATATACCTTTGGCATTTGCCTTCTCCATCATGTTTCTGGTGTAACTAGGTACAGGTTCCACAATTCACTTTTCTTTTTCTTTTCTTCTTTGGGAAAAAAATTATTTATTCATTTTTATTTGTATGACTGTTTTGCCTGCATGTACATATGTGCACTATGTGTGTGCAATGCCTGTGGAGATAGAAGAGGGCGTCATATTTCCTGGAACTGGAGTTACAGATGTTTATTAGCATCCATGTGGGTGCTGGGAACCAATCCTGGGTTTGAGAGCAGCCATTGCTCTTAACCACTGAGCAATCTATCCCGCCTCTTGTTTCACTTACTTTTTAAAAACTCAACAATTCATTAAAAATTACATACATATTTTACTATTTATTTAGCACCTTAGTTGATTTTGACCACATAGTATCCAGATTATCGGTGCTGCTAGAAACAAAGCTTGGAAGAGATGTTTCTCTCTATTATTTCATTCCCTGTACAAGTCATTATTCGTTACTGATTTGTGTTTTCTTGGTGGGTGGCTCTATTGCAAACTAACATCATCACAACTACCCATGAATGAGTCAGCTAGTCAGAGGTTAGTGGGAGAATTATCTTTCCTTAGCTTTTGAAAGAGATAATTTCATATCTTGACTTTAAAAATCTATGTATTTTACAAGTAGAGTTGTTAGCTGTGGTAGGATTCTATTTCTTTATTTCTGTTTCAAAATTTTATTTATGCTTATGTTTAAATCACAACATTATATTATCTTTATGTTTTATTTTTGTGTCTGTGCATAGTTTATATTTTTAGAACGCTGTCAACATTTTTTTCTGGAAAGGTTAGCAGACCTCCCCTAGTACCCTATCTAGCATTCAGATATTCTGACTTGTTGCAAGGACCAAGCAATACACACATTTAGCCAGTCTGTGGTGGCAAGCCTACAATGCTTCACATTGTCTCCAACAGATTTTCTACTTCTTATTTAGCCTCTTTTAGGGCCTAAGTTCTGTTAATTTTGTCAAATTTGATTGACATAACTTCTCTGAGGTAAAAATTAGCAACTTAGCTTAGAATGGGGGTCATACTTTTGATTGGATAGTAACAAAACAAAGCTATACTATATGTTGGTGTTCCCAAGATCTCACCTGGAGGACAGACGAGTACCTGAGATTCCATAGTTCTGTGATCCCTGGGTCTAAACACGCTGGTCCAAAGAAACCCTGCATAGTATGTGAATGAGAGGAGGGAGCTCTGTTGACACAGGGATCTCGTGGTAGCTGGTGAAGTGGTAACATGAGGCTCAAATACAAAAGTTTTCCTGCAAATCTCACTTTTGCAACAGTTTCTTGGTCTATGAAATTTATGACTTTTGTTTTGATACACTGTCTACTGATTTTTTTTCTAAACAGGAGACCAAGCTTCAGGGAAGAGGAGAGGAGCAACCTAGCTACTATGTAGAGGAGAGGGAGACTCTACATGAATCCCTCTCAGCCACATGCTGACAGATTAGGTTCTTTCTCATAGACCGCTGAGATTTTTCTGATCAGCTTTTACTTTGATAATTTGGTTTATGACCAAACAAAAGGACGAAAGGAAGGAGAGAAGAAAAAGAAAACGTTTCCCATTTTTTATTAAAAATATTTAGTTTATTATTTTTATTTTATACACATAAAATGAGTTTATTGCTTGCATTTATGCAATGCTTGCGGGGGTCAGAAGACGGCATTGGATCGCCTGGAACTGGAGCTGTGGACAGTTGTTAGCCACCATGTGGGTGCTGGGAATCAAATCTGTGTCCTCTGCAAGAGCAGCCAGTGCTCTTAACCGCTGAGCCATCTCTCTAGCCCCTATTTTTAAAATTTTTAATCATCAAGTATATGGTGATTATTTAAAGAGCAGCCACAAAGTGCTTTGTACAACTCAAGTGTCCTTAGCTTGAAATATTTTCTTACTTACATTCACTTTACTTACCCACCCAAATAAAAAAGAGGCATCTTCATAGTCCTTTATGCATATATGGGGATTGCATGAAGAGTAAGAAACCTGTCCTCCTCTCCCTTCCCTCCTCTCCCCTCCTTCCTCTCCCCTCCCCTCCCCTCCCCTCCCCTCCCCTGTCTTTTTCCCCCACCTTCTCTTTTGTAGTTCTTAAAAACTTGAGCACTTATAACTTAGAAGCCACGCAATTAAATTTGGATTCAAGCTGGGCGTAGCGGTGGTGACGTAGGCTTACAGCTCTTCTTCTTGGGAGGCCAAGGCAGACAGATCACAAGTTCAAAGCTTGCCTGGGTTACAGAGTGAGCTGGAGTTCAGCCTGGGCAATTCAGTGAGACCCTGCTTCAAAATAAAGGGGCGCTGGGGATAGAGGTCAGTGCCTAACACATGTGAGGAAGTAGGTTCAGTACAATGGTCAGTATGATAACAACAGCAGTAAAAACAAACAAAAGCCCAAATAAACAACCCTTGGATTTAGGCTGCAGCTCTTTCAGTCAGAAAATTTATCTTAAATATTACACTTTGGGGTGAGTGCAAAGCATTTATAGCCAGCACCTTCGTAGAGAGTATTGATTAGTCCATGAATTCCTTCTTTTAAATGGAATGTCTTAAGATTCAGTGTTATAGTAAAGTAATGGTTTGTGAAACTGGAAAGATGACACTTAGGTTATGAGATTGGGATGGGAAGAAACAGGCCTAAATGAATGCACAGAGCAATACAGAGGCCATGACGTTATGCCAGGCAGCGTACATCTGGGGAGCAGAACTCCAGGTGGCATCTGATGGCCCTGCGGGTCCCCTTGCTCTGGAAGGCAGAATCAGGCTCTAGGAGGAGATTCTGAGTTTCCTTTGAAGATGACATGCCACACAGGGAGTTGCTGCCTGTGTCCTAGTCAAAGAGAGGGACTCTACAGCTCTAGGAAGGACCTACCTGCTTGTGAATAAACGCCTTTGTGTTTGCCATGGTTGATATTGCCATAGGTTCCTTGGAAGGGTGCCTACTTCCCTTTCAGTACCCATTACGCAGAACTTGACATTTGTCTAACTGCCTGCCTGACCACCTCACAATGCTTCACAATGCTTTAGCTTCATGGCTATGTATGTCTGCTTCTCTACCTATCAGAAACTGTCTGAGATTGGTCTTTAAAAGATACAGTTTTCAGCTGGGGTCTCAAGATCCTCTTATGACAAGCCAGCTGTGGTAAGCTTGCACATAGTTTTTAAGAATGTTTTGACTTATTTTCTAGTCAGAAAGAAACAAAATGAAACAGAACAAGCAAAGAAACCTGAACCAAGAAACAGTGCATTTCCCCTTCTTGCGTTCAGTTATACTTTCTTTGGTGTCCTTTTCTGGGAATTTTCCTTTTCCTCGACTTATGACACTAACTTCTTTATGCCCGTGTTCATATACTAAATTCTGACAGATTAGTTTGGTGTTTTGTAAAACAAAAAGCCCATGAGTAGCTTGCTGTTCTTTGCAAATTAAATATGGCTTATGCTGTAACAGCCACTGTGTGCTTCAACCATAAGTCATCATATTATTAATTTTTGTGCGTGGGCACTCTCTTCAGCTGTCGTATATTCTTTCTCTCGACTCTCACTGTGCTTTGTAGCAAGTATGTAAAATAAACCTTTGTTCTGAAAAAAGCCACCCATTGAGTAGGAGTGTGAATTCAAATGTTAAGGTCACCATGGAACTCTACAGCTATTCAGCTCAGTAAGATCTGTGTGACATCACACTTTTGTTAAATATCTTAGGGGAAAGGAAAGAAAAGAGGCCAACACTTGCCTCCAAGAACTGAATGAATCTTTGTTTCCTTCTGTCTAAATCCTTCCCTCTCCCACCAACCAAGGCAAGGGAGCACTTCCCAGCCTGCTGAGCTTATGTTCTATAAAAGTGAGTTTTATTAACTCATCTCTGGCTTTTTAGCCATGGAATTGCTTCTTAGCGGTTTTCCTCTCCTTTCAAGTGCTTTTATAGCGTGTAGCCCAGTCCATGACATTCGCCTAGCTTGACATTCTCAGGAGAAAACAAATGCATTCTCAGTCCCCACCATCTCACCCTTTTCATCATAAGCTCCAAAGTCCAGTCTCATCTAGACATCTAAATCAGATATAGGTGATACTTGATGTATATTTTATCTAGATACAGAAATTAATTTCTGGTTCTGAATGTGTGAAAACAGAGAATTTGTGTGCTTCCAGAATAGAGTGGAAGGACAAGTGTAAGAGAGCTGTAAAGGAGAGTGAGAAGAATTGGGTCCGATGCAATTCTAAAACTTTGCATGGAATCCTATAGTCATAGAACAATCGGCTTTGGTTAGACACTTGCTTTCTGGGCTGACTGGGGTGGCAGACTGCCTCCCTGACCACTAGTGAGACAGGAATTACTTCCTGTTATTTAAGATAAGGCCCATGGTGGATCATGAACTAGTCACCCTTGACCACTCCCTTGACCTCATCACCTCTTCAGTTGGGCTGAGCAACAATGCACAGAGCATGTGGTCTCCTAATGGGCTTGGCCTGTGATGTGCTAAAAAATGATCAATCCCAGTAAAGATTGCATCAGTCTCCACCCAGTTCCTACCATAAGATCCATGAAATACTGGCCAGGGCAGCATCACGGTATCCCTTTCTCTGGAGCCTCTCCACTCTGGAGTTCTTTCTCACTTCCCTCAGTAATCTCCATTTGCTCTGCTCACTCCTTGTCTGTGCTTCTTAATTGTTTGGGGGCACAAGACAATGAACTGTTTAAAAATATTTTATTTTATTATTTTTATTTTATGTGGACGAGTGTATTGCCTGCTTGTAGATAGGTGCACCCAAGTTGTACAATGCCTGTGGAGATCAGAAGAGGGCATTGGATCCCCTAGAACTGGAGTTCAGACGATTGTGAGTTGCCATATGGGTGCTAGGAATTGAACCTGGGTCCTCTGCAAGAACAGCCAGTGATCTTAGCTGCTGAACCATCTCTCCAACCCCAAGACAATGAATTTGAAAGCCACAGACTTGGGGGAGCTTTGGTGACCTGTTGGTCACCCAGCACCATAGCTCCCAGAATTAACTCACCAGAGGTGACAAAAGCTCAAAGAACCCACATGGGGTGGGGTCTCTACCCTTATACTTTTCCTGGATTGGGGCCCAATTTTTGGTAGTCCCACCCCCATGGACCTGCAGGGTGTCCCTATTTCAAGGATCTGACTAGAGACTGCTTGGCCTCTAGTCAGCAACCAAAGTGGGGCCCTGGAGATCTCTGAATCACATTCAGGGTCATTGTTCCCTTTTCTTGAAGAATAAGGCATACGTTCAAACAGATGTTTCCATTGTCTCAGTCTATGAAACCAAAACTATTAAATAGTCTTCCTTCATTTGATCCTTTCTGTCCTTTTCAGTTAAACTGGCAGTGTCTCTGCTGGTGTAACCTCATAACCATTCCTGATTTCCATTAAGATGGCTGTTAAAATCCATGGTCTCATTCTTGATGCCTTTATCAAATGTTTAACTACTTAGTGTTCTCTTCAGATCAAACTTTCTCACTGCTTATAGTATTGGATAAGCTGAGAAAATTTCAAATCTTCATGTTCTGACCCTTTTGACTTAGCAATTCCTTAAGCCCTTTCTCTGTTGTCACATTTTATTATCGATAGTCAGAAGGAACCAAGATAGTTTCTCAACACTGCTCAGAATCTATTTAACTTAATATCCTATTTCATTGCTCACAAGGTCTCCCTTCTACAAAGTATTAAAAACCCAAATCAGCCGAGTTTTTGACACTTATACAAATGATATTTTTTCTTTTATTCTTTTTGGTTGGTTTTGCTTTTGGTTTTAATTTTGTTTTTTGAGACAGTGATTCCATATTGCTTCACTTGGCATGAAACTCACTATGTAGTTGAGGCTGTCCTAGATCTCAAAGAGACCCATTTGCCTCTGCCTCCTAAATTCTGGGATTAAAGGTATGTACCACCAGGCCTGACTCTTTCTTCCTATTTTCAATAAGATGTTTGCCATTTCATTCAGTGATTTTAGGAAAAGCAACCTTAATATCCATTTTTTGTGTGCACCTCAAAACTTCCCTGATTTCCATGATCTAAGTCCAAAGCCTCTCCTATATATTAGGGATTTGTAACAGTAACGTCCCACTTCTAGTACCCAAGTCTGCGTTAGTCAGTGCTTTTCAGAGAAAAAGAACAGAATTCTGTCTATATCAGCTTTCTCTTCTAGATACAGACATTTGTCATAAAAATAGGCTTAGGAGGTTTTGGAGGCTGAGAATTCCCAAGACCTCCGGTCAGCAAACTGTAAACCCAGGACTGCTAGTGTATATTTCCAGGTAAAGTCTGAAGGCCAGTGTCCAGGAGAGCTGATGGTATATGCTGCAGTCCAAGAGCCAGCAACACTGAGACCCAAGTAGAGCCTATGTTTCACTTGGCGTCCAAAGATAGGAAAAGAGCAGCTTTCCAACTCCAGCAGTCAGGAAGCTGCTTCCTCTTGTTCAGCTTTTGTGCTGTTGGTGCTGTCAGCTGATTGGATGGCGCACACTTATATTAAGGAGGGGAATCTGCATTACTCAGTCTATGCGTTCAAAAGATAATTCCACCCAGAAACATCCACACTGCCACATTTGAATAATGTTGGACAAAATATCGTGACACTGTGACCATAAAATTAATCATTCCAGTGCTCTTGCCAAAAATTACTTGACCATTGGGTGAAGGTTATTTCTGGGCCCTCTGTTCTAACCTGTTGATTTATATGTCCAATATCTTGCATTTTTTTCCAATATTACTCTAAATTTTACTTATTACATGTTCATGATTTCTGCAAAAGGGGGGGATTTGCTTGTAAACTTAAATCAGATAAAAAGTGAATTTATTTATAGCACTGAAGTATGATTTTTGGAATTACCAGGGATACTAACTATGAACAATACTTTATGCTTTATTTTATGGAATACAGTCTTAGATTTAGTGTATTCAAACATTATAAGTACATACACTGTTATAGTATAATTACCAATTTTATCTAGCAATTCTTTTTTAATTTTTTTGATTCATTTATTTATTGATTTAAATAATTTATTGAGAATTTCATGTAGGCATTTAAGCATATAAGGTGTTTTGGTCAAATCCATGCTCACTCCCTCCTCTCCAACTCCTCCCATATCTCTCATCACTTTTTCTGATAACTTCATGTACTCTTTCTTCTTCTTTGATTTTTTTTTAATGGGACTTTTGGCTACTCTAACATTCCCACCTCTGAAGAGGTAACCCTAAAATCTATTAAGGATTAGATAAGAGTGCCCAAATACTTTTGACCTTTTTGGCCTTTGGAACAGAAAAAAAAATTCAAAAGAATTTTAAAAAATGAATTACTAGATAAAAGTGGTAATCATTCTATAACAGCATTATGTACTTTATTTTTATTCTATGTATATGAGTATCTTGCCTGTATGTATGTAAGCGTACCCATGTTGTGCAATGCCACGGAGGCCAGAAGAGGGCGTTGGAACCACTGGAACTGGAGACACAGATGGTTATTAGCCACTGCTTGGGTGTTTGGAATTGAACCCAGGTCTTCTGGAAGAGCAGTCAGTGTTTTTAACTCCTAAACCATCTCTCTAGCCCCTTATCTAGTAATTCTTATTCTAGTATTGTTCCTAAATACTATTGAGAGCACATAATGGGTTTTAAAAGAGATGTTTAAATTTTAAGAATTTCTTTTTTATTTCATTGATTTTTTAAAATGTATTTCATAGAGAACATCTCAATCAATCTTAAGCACTTTATACCCCCTTTCACACTGGCACCCTTCCATAGTACCCTCCACACTGGAATTCATACATTCTGTCATTTGTCTTAAGGCCTATTGTGTCACGTTAGTGTCCCCAGAGCTCCTTCATTGCAAGTTCATCTACTGAGGTCTAGTCACCTAGAGTCACATACTTTAGGAAGATCAGCTCTTCCTCACCCACCAGTTATCAACTGCCAGTAGTTTTTCAGCTAAGATTGGGGTCAGCTGTCCATTCCCCAAGTACTACACTGGGTTTTTGTCTGTTTGAGTTTGCATAGGCCTTGTGCATGCTGACACTGTTGCTGTAGGTTCATATGAGCAGGGTCCCAGGAGCTTGAAAGACTCTATTTTCTATATGGTCATGCATTTCCTTTTCTGGCTCTTACAGTCTTTCCACTCCCTCTTCTACAATTGTCCATGATCCCTGGGTGGGTGAAATTTAACATAGGAGTCATGTATAAAGACCAGAATTCTGCAGACTCTTAGTCTCTACACTTTGGCCACTTGTGACATTTTATGTTCCTGGCCCTCTGTTGCACGAGGGAGCTTCAATAATGAGAATTGAGATATTCGTCATTGTCTTCTTTATCCCTTGTTCTATGTTGTTCTATGTACTCCTGAACTTTAGGTATAGAGGTTGCATTGTAGATGTGCCACTTAGACTTGGGCAGTTCATAGACAATGTCTGTGTGTGACCAGTTGTGGTACTCTGTAACAGTATCTGTTTGATGTAAAAGAAGTTTCTTTGATGAGTGGTGACTGGGATATTTGTCTGTAAATATGAGGATATATATTTTGCACATAGTAAGAAATTACGTTAGTGTAGGATGTTCGATTGTCTCTAAGATCTATGACCTCTCCAGCTATGTGCACTTGGTTATGTTTACAGTACCACTGAGCTTCCTCCAATTGAGTGGGCTTTTAGTCCAATTAGGTAGCTGTTGATTACCCCCAAGATAAGGTGTCACTACTGCACTAATGTTGTATATAGTGCAGGTCACTGATGTGGTTATTTGGTCTTGAAGCTTGTGTTGGAGCATACATTGATGCTCTCCCTTAGCACCTTGCATAGTGCTTTCCAAAGCTATGCTAGCTAGCCTTCAGGAGAAGTGGCTTCCAGGTCCGTTCCAGCTCCATTGATCCAAATCCTGTGTCCAAAGTATGTTCTGTCTTCAGCAGTAGGGTCTTATCTTCAAGTTCTGGGAAGCCATCGAGGGCTGTGGCAATAGCCTGTGTATTTTTGGGAGCCTCTTGAACCACCCTGGCACCCTTCCCAACAACTCAAAGGAAGGTTTCTCCTGTCTGATGATGTTTCTTATTGTGTAGCCTTTCACTATAGACATGTGCTCATTTAGAAATACATGTGTAATTTGTCATTAGGTTGTTGGGCTAATATGATTTCCTCTGTTTTTTTACACTAGCTAGGCATTGTTTCTCTCTCCTCTCTCTCTCTCCCCGTCTAACCCTTGCACCATCAGACTGGCTAATATCAAAAGAACAAATGATACCAAATGCTAGAAAGGCTGTAGAGAAAGGGGAATGTTTATTCACTGCTGGTGGGATTGCAAACTTGTGCAACTCTTATGGAAAGCAGTGTGGAGAACTCTTAAAAATCTAAAAATGAACGTACCATTTGACCCAGTTATACCACTCCTTGGCATATACCCAAAGAACTCAGCCTATTGCAGAGATACTTGTACATCCATGTTTGTTGCTGCTCTTTTCACAATAGCTAAGATATGGAAGCAACCTAAGTGTTCCTCAACTGATGAGTGGATAATGAAAATGTCATACATTTACAAAATGGACTTCTACTCAGTGGTAAAGAAAGATGAAATCATGACACTTGCAGGTAAATGGATGGAACTAGAAACTGTTATATTAAGTGAAGTACACAGACTAAGAAAAACAAATGACATTATATTCTCCCTTATATGTGGATCCTAGTACCAAATCCTTATATGTAAGTATGTATCCTGATGTAACTGCAGGAACTAGGATAATGAAAAGGACCAGGGAGTAAAAGGAAAGAAGAAACCTGTGTGAGAACAGTAGGAAATGCATTTTATTTTTAAATATTTATTTAATAAACACGTAATTAGAAGAAGCATTTCATTACAACAGCACTGACATATATAATAACAATTTCCAGAGCTAAGATGCATCTCTTTCAAAATTGCCTCTAAATTTTTAGTTTACAGTTGAATTAATACAGTTATACAGTATTGTACTCAGTATAAACCCTATAAGACACAAAATTGAATGAGTTTTTAACCTTTAAAAAAGATCTCCATTTCATTATTAAAATATAATGTTTCATACAGAAAAACTCATCTTTAATGCAACTAACACTTAAATGTTTGCACATGCATCTCTAATCTCTATCTGATTATCACTAGTCACAGTTGGTTACTTTCTGAGATACTTAGCATGTGAGCATGGATATAAAGTCATCAGGCAGATTTTCAGGCGTAATGTTTTTCACATCTACTAATTAACATGAAGCAAATTTTTTATGCTTCTTCCTCAAATATAACTCATTTTTTAATTTATTGATTTTTTTTGTATTTCGTATAGAACATCCCAAACATTCTTATTCACCTATATACCCACATCCCAAGTGAAACCCCTCACATACCCTCCCCCCGGAGCCCATATACTCTGTCATCCCTGTTACTGTCCACTGTGTTGTCAGTACCCCCAGCCATTCCCCATTACGTATCAATCCACTGAGTATAGTCAACCTATCTATAGTTCCTTGTTTTATAAAGATCAGCTCTTCCTCATCTAGCAGCAAGATGTTGCCAATATTCCTTTAGATAAGATTGGGGTGGGTCTGTTATTAATTTTCTCAGTTCTATGATGGGTTGCTGTCTGGGAGTCTCTTGGGCCACCCTGGCCGACAACTCAAAAGAAAGTATATCATGTTTGGCATTGTTTCATGTATATGTATTTATATATCTTTTAGCTATACACATGGACTCTTAAAGGATTGTATTGATTAATATTTGGTTATACTTTCCTTTTGGGTATTTAAGAATATGCAGTTGGCCCAGATAAACCAATTTATTTTTACTCTTAATGTCATTTGAGGATCTGTTCCTCAGGGGTCACATGGGCTTAGGAGGAGCCCCTGCCTGCTCTCTTCTATCAGTTCCATCTATGTGAAGATAAGTCAAAGGTCCTGCTCAAACATTTCAAGCACCCTGTTGAAAAGGAGTGGAGAGAGTGGACAGCCTTGTCTGGTTCCTGATTTTAATGGGAATGCTTCCAGTTTTTCTTCATTTAGAATGATGTTGGCTGTGGGTTTGTTATATATAGCTTTAATTATGTTGAAGTATGTTCCCTCCAGTCAATTCCCTCTAGGACTTTGAACATAAATGCATGTTGAATTTTGTCAAAGGCCTTCTCTGTATTTATTGAGGTAACCATGGGGTTCTTGTCTTTGAGTCCATTTATATGATTTATAATGTTTAATGACTTATGTATATTGAACCATCCCTGCATCTCTGGAATAAAGCTCACTTGATCATGCAGGATGATCTTTTTGTTGTGTGTCTGTATGTGGTTTGCAAGTATCTTGAGAATTTTTGCATGTATGTTCATTAAGGATATGGGTCTATAGTTTTCTTTTT
>NW_008329134.1:109642-110313 GCF_000622305.1 Nannospalax galili
TTGATAAAGAGGACAGGTTAATAGCCACAGTTATAGGACGTTATGAGAGATGCTCATAGTCCCCTGGAACATAATCTACCTTGGAGGGCAAGGAGCAAAAACTGTCCTTTAAGTCCTCTGACCAAATTAGTATAGGCCTCAAAGTATGGCTGTTAAACATCCAAGGTTAGTTCCACCAGTCTGGTACTTTTAATTACCAGGTGCCACATAGATAAAGCTTGGGCCAAGACCAAAGGTTCTCAGATAAACCTTGATTAGACATATATTCTATTCCTTGAGCTAGTTGTGTGTATAATTTGTCAGTAGGTTGTTGAACTAATGTGGTTCCCTCTGTTTTTTTTAAAACTAGCTAGGCATTATTTATCTCTAGCATTGTCTAACCCTTCCACCCTGGTTTCCCCATTTAAAGTGCCCCCATTTTCCCATTTTTCCCTTAATAATACCTTTCTCCTATGGTCCCACCTCTCTTGAGCTCTTTCTTTCCCTTTATCCCCAAGATTCCCTGTACTACCCTCCCTCTTCCCTCCCATTAAAAGAATCCCATTTTTATCCATATCTCCCTTATTAACACCTGTTTCCTACTGTTCTTCTCTTTTGGATTCTTTATTTTCCTTTATCTCTCTTGTTCTTTTACATTATCCTTGTTCCTACAGTTATGCCTTGATACATAC
>NW_008329134.1:110736-113039 GCF_000622305.1 Nannospalax galili
TCAACAAACATAGATGTACAAGTGTCTCTGCAATAGGATGAGTCCTTTGAGTATATGCCAAAGAGTGGTATAACTGGGTCAAATGGTGGGTTGATTTTTAGTTTTTTAAAAGTTCTCCACACTGCTTTCCATAGGGGCTGAACCAGTTTGCAGCCCCACCAGCAGTGGATGAGTGTTCCCCTTTCCCCACATCTTCTCCAACATTTGGTATCATTTGTTCTCTTGCTCTTAGCCAGTCTGACTGGGGTAAGATGAGATCTTAAAGTGATTTTAATTTGCATTTCCTTAATTATTAATGATGTTGAACACCTTTTAAGATGCTTCTTAGCCATCTTTAATTCTTCATTTGAGAACTCTCTGTTTAGCACCTTAGCTTGTCTTTTAATAGGGTTACTTCTTTTCTTGATTCTTTGGTTATTGAGTTAATCTTTTCTTCCATTCTGTGGGTTTTCTCTTTACTTCCTTGGATGCTTCTTTTGATGTAAAGAAGCTTTTCATTTAATGAGGTCCCATTTGTTGATTCTTGACCTTGTTTCCTGAGCAATTGATGTCCGGCTTAGAAAATCCTTTTCTACACCTATATCTTGTAGGTTATTACCACTATTTTCTTCTAACAGGTTCAGAGTTTCAGGCTTCACATTAAGGTCTTTGATCCATTCGGAGTTGACTTTTGCACAAGGTGAAAGATAGGGGTTTAGTTTCATTCTTCTACAGGTGGAAATCCAGTTTTGCCAGCACCATTTGCTAAACATGCTGTCTTTCCTCCAGTGAATGTTCTTGGCTCCTTTATCAAATATCAGGTGCCCGAAATTGAATGTACTCATTTTGGGGTCTTCAATTTTGTTCCGTTGATCTACGAGTCTATGGTTGTGCCAGTACTATTTTGTTTTTGTGACTATATCTCTCTAATACAGTTTAATATCTGGTATAATACCCCCCCCCCACCCCAGTATTGCTCTTAGTGATCATGGTTGCTTTGGCTATCTGAGGGCTTTTGTACTTCTATATGTATCTTTGGATTTTTTTTTTTTCCAATTCTGCAAAGAATGTCATGGGGATTTTGATTGGCATTGCATTTAATCTATAAACAGCTTTTGGTAGGATGGTGATTTTTCACAATATTAATTCTTCCAATTCATGAGTGTGGGAAGTCCCTCTATTTTTTGATGTCTTCCTCAATCTCTTTCTTTAAAGATTTAAAAATTTCACTATAGAGGTCTTTAATGTTTTTGGTCAGGTTTATTCAGAGATATATTTTTTTGTTTTTAGCTATTGTGAAATGGAGTGTTTCTGTACTTGCTTGTTATTGGTATACAGAAAGGCTACAGACTTTTGTAGATTAATTTTGTCATCTGTCACTATACTGAAAGTGTTAATCATTTCTAGGAGTTTTCTGATGGAATTTTGGAATATCTTAGATATCATATCATCTACAAAAGGGATAATTTGATCTTTTCCAATTATTAGTCCTTTAATTTCCTTCTCTTGTCTTATTGTTCTTGCAAGAGTTTCAAGCACTCCATTAAAAAGGAGTGGAGATAGAGGACAGCCTTGTTTGGTGCCTGATTTTAATGGGAATGCTTCCAGTTTTTCTTTATTTAGAAGGATGTTGGCTGTGGGTTTGTTGTATATGGCTTTAATTATGTTCAGGTATGTTCCCTCCAGTCCAATACCCTCTAGGACTTTGAACATAAATGCATGTTGAATTTTGTCAAAGTCCTTCTCTGCATCTATTGAGATGACCATGTGGTTCTTGTCTTTGAGCCCATTTATATGATTTATGACATTTATTGATTTACATATATTGAACCATCCCTGCATCTCTGGGATAAAGCTGACTTGATCATGGTGGATGATCTTTTTGATGTGTGTCTGTATGCAGTTTGCAAGTATCTTGTTGACAATTTTTGCATCTATGTTCATTAAGGACATGGATTTGTAGTTTTTTTTTTTTTATTGTATCTTTACCTGGATTTGGTATTAGATTGATGCTGGCTTCATAGAAGTAAACTGGAAGTTCTCCTTCCATTTCTATTTTGTTGAAAAAATTGAGTAGTATTAAATATAGGTCTTCTTTCAATGTGTGATAGAATTCTGCTGTAAATCCATCTGGTCCTGGGATTTTTTTAGTCAGGAGGTTTTGTATTACTGTATCAGTTTCTTTTTGTGATATGGGTCTGTTTAAGCTGTTAGTCTCTTCTTGGTTTAGTTTTGGTGGTTCCCATGCCTTTAGGTACCCTTCCATTTCTTTTAGGTTTTCAAATTTAGTAGTATATAGGTTTTTAAAGTGTTCCCTTATAACA
>NW_008329134.1:113135-123439 GCF_000622305.1 Nannospalax galili
TGTCTTGAATTGCAATGTTAAGTCATTTATTTGTGTTCTTTCCAATTTTGTAATGAATGCACTTATAGCTATAAACTTCCCTCTGAGGACTGTTTTTGGCATTTCTCAGAGGTTTTGTTGTGTTGTATTGTACTTTTCATTTAGCTCCAGGAATACTTTTACTTCTTTCTCAATTTCTTAGCTTTAAACTTCCCTCTGAGGGCTGCTTTCGGCATTTCTCAGAGGTTTTGTTGTGTTGAATTGTACTTTTCATTTAGCTCCAGGAATACTTTTACTTCTTTCTCAATTTCTTCTCCTTTTGATACAGAGTCTCACTACTTAGCCCTGGCTGGTCTGGACTTGGCTCCAGGCTAGCCTCAAACTCTTAAAGATTTGCCTACTTCTGGTCTCCTGAGTACTAGGATTAAAGGTGTGTGCCACCATGCCTGGCCTACTTAAGGATTTCCCCATTACATTTTGTTATTTTTATCTTAATTCTGTTGTCTGAAAGCCTACTTTACATGATTTATATTCTTTGTTTTTATGTGTTTTGCCCAGTGTAAGTGTAATGCCCATGGAGGCCAGAAGAGGGCATTGGATCCTTTGGAACTGGAGTTATGCACAGGTGTTGGCTTCCATGTGGATGCTGGGACTGAACAGTGGTCCTTTGCAAGAACACCCAGTGTTCTTTACCACTGAGACATCTCTCCAGCCCTGTGATTTATATTCTTTACATCAGTTAAAGTATACTTCATGTCTCAGATATCTGCCTTGATGTATTTCCATTGGAGTTTTAAAACAATGTATTTTCCCCTACTTTTAATGAGTTGGGATTAATCTGGGTCTTAAAGTCCTGTATTACTGTTTTTATGAAATTGGGTGCACCAGAGTTTGGTGAATATGTGGTCGTGATTGTAATATCTTCTTGGTCTATTGTTCCTTTGATCAGAATGAAGTTGCCCTCTTTATCTCATCTGATTAAAGTCTGTTTTGTCAGATATTAGAATTGCAGTGCCTGCTTTTTTCTTAGTACCATTCGCGTTTGTTAAATATTAGAATTGCAATGTCTGCTTTTTTCTTAATACCATTCACTTGGTATATTTTTTTCCATCCTTCACATTATGGTAGTACCTGTCCTTGAAAGTGAGATGGTTTTCTTGCAGACAACAAAAAGATGGGTTTTGTTTCTTAATTCATTCAACTAGTCTATGTCTTTTGACTGGGAAGTTCAGTCAATGGATAGTTAAAGTTATTAGTTAAAGATGTGTATTGATTTCTGTTGTTTTCTTTCTGTTCGCATTATTTGTGTAGCTGTGCATTTTCACAGTTATACCTTCATTAAGTTTCTTTCTATAACCCTTGGGTGTAGTGGTTCCTTTTCAGCTCTTTGTATTGCTTCAAGTACTCTCTGAAGGGATGATTTTGTGGACATGAATTCTTTCAACCTATTTATATCATAGACAATTTCTCTTTCTCCTTCTATTATAATAGACATTTTGGCTGGGTAAAGTTATCTGGGTTGGCATCTGTGACCATTTAGAACCAGAAATATGTTGGTCCAGGCTCTTCTGGCTTTCATAGTTTGCACTGAAAAGTCAGCTGTAATTCTAATGGGTTTTTCTTTATATGTGACTTGTTTTCTTTTGCAGCTTTCAGTATTCTCTCTTTGTTCTGTATGTTTAGTGTCTTTACTATGATGTGCTGTGGAGAGTTTCTTTTCTGGTCCTGTCTATTTGGTGTTCTGTATGCTTCTTGTATTTGTATGGGCACATTTTTCTTCTTTAATTTGGGGAAATTTTCTCCTACAGTCCTGTTAAGATCTGGTACATATCATTATTCTGAGATTCTTCTCCTTCCTGTATGCCTATGATTCATAAGTTTGGTCTTTTTATGGTGTCACACAATTCCTGCATATCCTATTCTTGTGTTTTCTTAAATTTTTTGTAATCTTTGCTTGAGTGGTCTAGTTCGTCCACTTTATCTTCCAGTCTTGATACTGTTTTCCATTTCATTCATGCAATTGCTGAGGTTTTCTGCTCTCATTTCTAATTGGCTTACTGAGTGTTTCACTTCCTTCTTCATTTCAGCCTGAGTATTCTTCAATATTTCTAAGTCTTTTCTGAATTCATTGATCAGTTTAATCCCTATCTTTTTTCAGTTCTTTGATTTATTTGTGTGTTCTTTGAATTCACTGAATTCTTTTATTGTTTGTAATTGTTCTTTTGAATTCAATGTCCTGTATTATCTCTAGGGTGTGCTCACTGTACTCCTCTAGAGGACTATTGGTACTTGGTGGGGATATATTATTTTGGTTTTTCATGTTATTATTTTTTCTCTGTGTCTTTGACATGTGGATTTCTTTTGTAGTTTCTGATTCTTGTGTGAGATCCAAGCCTTCCTTTGTTGAGTTTAAGTCTGTTTCTTTCTGTAAACTTTGTATGTCTTTGTGGTTTAATTGTTGGGCATGAAAAGCTGGTTGGTCTAATTTTCAGATTTTCTCTTTTGATTTTACATTGGAGGGGCCAAATTGATTTCATATTCCTGCTCAGGAGTTTCCACAGAGGCACAATTCAGATGAGGATCAGATGCTCTCAGCCTTTCTAGTAAGGACTGGATCAATCCAGGGAGGATGCTGACCCCAGGGACCTGGGGGGCTGGGCCACTTGGGGAGAAGCTCAGAGGGCTCCAGGGGACTAGAGGGAGGAATTGGGTCTGGATGCAAAGGATCAGGAATCAGTGGGAAGTCTGGGCCACGAGGTCAGTCCAGAGATCTGGGGTGCCAAGACAAGAAAAGGGTCAGTTCCCCTGCTAGGAGGAGAGATAGGGTAGGGGCGCTGGGAGGGTGAATGAGGCTGACAGAGTCAAGGCACAGTGGGTGTTGCCAAAGTTACACAGGAAATCTCAGAGATAGATTTTAAGAATTTCTTTAGATAATGCTTTCATAGTGTGAAAAAACCTGAATCTTCACATGGAACCTTCTACAAGGCTTATCAACTGATTAGGAATTCAATGGTTGTTCAAAGTTTAGAATGTGCAGGTCCAGAGCCTAATTCAATTTGTCTCAGGCTGTCTTTAGAACCCTAAATAGCTATTCCTTGCCCACCTGTGTTTGACTTAATATTTTGTGACTAGCAGATAAAAACCTTTTGGAATGGTTTAACTTAACCAAACCCTAGCTTCTACCAATCCAAGGGCCAATGATGCTGTCAGATGGCATTGAAGGCCCATAGAAGAATTCTCCCCACTTTGTTATAATTTCCTCTCTGATGTCTCCACAAACGTATTTGAAAAGTGTATTGATTAATGGCTTTCTTTGTTCTGTTACTATAAAAACTTTATGAAATCATTACCATGTTGGAACATGAAATTTGGGGTAATCTGAATCTGTTCCTGGGCTATTTTTGCTCATATTTGGCTCCAGAATAAAATATCTCTTATCTCCTTTGAGGTGAGAGTCTCTCTCTCTCTCTCTCTCTCTCTCTCTCTCTCTCTCTTTATTTTATGTGTATGATTGTATTGCCTGCATGTAAGTGAGTGCACCCATGTCGTGCAATGCTGCAAAGGTCAGAAGAGGGCTTTAGATTCCCCTGGAACTGGAGTTAAGGATGGTTTGTAGCTGCCATGTGGGTGCTGGGAATCGAACCTGGGTCCTCTGCAAGAGCAGTCTGTGCTCTTAACTGCTGAGCCATCTCAAGAGTTATATTTTTTACATCAACAATAATTTTCAATGCTTAGATTATAGTTTGCCTATAGCTTGTGAACAATCATTGTCTTGCTCAACTGTCTAGAACAGAACTGTGTGCAATCAAAATGGACACAGGCCAAAGAATTGCACAGGATCTAGGTGGGAAATGGAAACACACCCTTTGTCTTCCTGCTGCACAGTATCTGTAAATGCAGTGGCAGAACATCAAAGTGAAAAGAGCGGAAGAATTGTGGAAGTGAAGGAAAGACAGAAGAAAAGGATTGCTCTGAAAGAACTTCTGATCTTGACAAAGAAAGTCAGAGAACATTCACGACATGCAAGCCAAGTTTTCTTTGCAGGTCCTATAAAGAGGAAAATCTGCTGATTCAATAAATTGATATTATCAGGTGGCTCTAGTAAAGTGCTGTTTTATTACAAAATAAAATATCTTTCAAATGGATTTTTGTGATTATAGCTGTAAGTTTTCAAATCAATGCATGATGAAGCCATGTGTTAAAACATGCTTTAATCATAATTGAATGATCTTTCATGTCTCTGTCTTCATTCATTCACTCTGAGAGTTGAATTCTTTTGACTGAGCACAACAGAAATGCAGGCTTGTCTCCCCCCCCCTTTTACTATGTGTGGTACTTAGACAAGGATCCCCTCTCTCTCTCCCTCTCCTTGCTCATTCTGAAGCCTTGCAATAAGTGATTTTTATAAAAGCAGTTATCAAATGATAAAAAGAAAAGTGAGACGCTATTAATGTCTATGAAAAATTCTAAGATTCTATTTATACATCCCAGTAGAGCTATAACACCTGGAAGCTGTAGAGTTGACCTTCCGCCCAAGTTTATACAATAGTAGTGTTTCTCTGAAAAGTCATGTTCTTTATATTTATGCTCAAAATAAATTAAATTTTCTTAAAAACTGCTTTAGCTATATAGAGGCAAATACAATTTTCCTAGAGTTCTGATCTGTTGCTAAGCATCCCTCCTTTAACAGGAAGTGAAATTTATCTTAATTATTTCATATACTTTGAAGTGCTTATCTAGATAGGAAAATATGACAACAATTAGGGCCTGTATGTATTGCAGAACTGTATATATTTGCAGCTAGCTGTGAGGGTTGCTCTTTACAGTGATAATGAGATCTGGTGGCTGTTTGTTGCTCAAATAGATTTTGAGTTCAAGAGAGCCCTAGGGCATTTTCCTGGTGACCTGCTTTAGAGATTTTGTCAGACAGGTCCATATTAATGTAATGACACTCCTGAGGCAAATAACTAGGAAGTAAGGAGAGGCTTATTTGGGGTCATCGAGATGTCTCAGTGGATAAAGGCTCTTGCTGCCAGGTCTGATGAGCTGAGTTTGGTCATAGGGTGACAAGTTGTCCTTTGACCTCTAGTCAAGTTTTGGAGGCTTAAGGTCATGGTGCTGGCCTTGGCTCAGTTCCCATCAGTATAACAGTTTGGTGGGTAGCTAATGGGAAGATCTTGTGTCATAACTCGTAAAGAATTCTGCCTAGGACCAGGGATAGAGAAGACGGTGAGTGAGGCCCCATAATAGGGGTCTAGGGAAGATCCTTCAATGACCTAAGACTCCTACCAAGCTTGACTACCCAAGGTTCTTGCTGTCTCCCAATAGTGCTACATGAGGACCACACTCTTGGCATGGAGATTTAGGGGATGTTCTCTGGACTCAAACCACAGCAGTGATTTTTAAGGCAAAGAGTAACTGCCTAAAAAGATAAAATTATACCGTAACAACATCCCAGGAAACTCTGTATAGTGATCCAAATTATGGCAATTCAGAAGTGTTGGATGATGAGGCTGGTAAAATGGCTTAGAGGGTAAATGTGCTTACTGTCAAGCCTGATGACTTGAGCTCAATTCCAAGTACCTACATGGTAGAAGGAGAGAACCAATTCCCTAAAGGTGTCCTCTGACCTCTACATATACACTTGACATACAGGGTGGGGAGAGGGAGAGAAAGAGAGAGAGAGGAGAGAGACGTACAGCTTGTAGGTCAGATTATAAAAATAGCGATATTCCTCCTTGCCTCCCCAGAAAAGCCCTGTAGCTTCCACAAATTTCAATTACTTCTTTTCTGCTAAGGGCAGAACCAAGTCAGGAAATTTTTATTAAGACATGCCTCACAAGTGGTGTTCTATTTTTATGTCATATGGTTTTATGAGTAAGTTCAAGAGGACAGAAGAGATGCATTTCAATATTCAGCTGACTTTCAATGAGGAGGAAGAGGAGCACTCTCTTTTAATTTTCTTCATTTTATTAAGTGTAGTTCAGTGTATATGTTAGTGATTCCAAATTATAATAATTTATGAATCTTGGTGGTAGGCTGCTGAATGCACATAAGTTTCCTATGACATCTATTACATAACAAGTCATTTTCAAAATGGAGTTGGACTCTTGGCAATTTTAAGGGATGGAAATAAAATATTTGTGTCCATATTTGAAAATAGAATCACGACTTTATTTCCTCATTGTCCTCACAGACCACAATGTTCTCGAATCTTCTAAGAGAGTTACAAGAATGAGGAGGAAAGTAATCATTGACCACTCAATGCTTCCATAGATGGCAACAATTTCATTTCACTCTGGTGTAAGTGATTTAGAAAGGGGGAAATCAAAGTCAAATCTCATTACCTAGTCGTTGCTCCTTTGAGGAACAGTTGCTCCTTACATATTATTCATCTCTGGGAAAAAAATGATGAGATAGAAATCATTAACTCATTTAGAGAAGGGTGAATACTCTGGATTGTTTCTCCCATCATGCCCACAGATTCCTGCTGAGCCAGGCGCACCCTCTTGCCCTGTTCCCATTAGGAAACAATGGCATTCATTTGTGACATGACCTGCCTGAGATGGGGTAAATTCTGGAACTGCAGAGCAAAATGAAGCCATTGGCCTACACATGGACTTAACCCTGACCCTGACTCCATTAGTACTTTCCCTAATGTGGGAAACTATCAGGAGCTTGCACTTGGAATTGTTCTGAATCACACCGCATGGTCAACAATACTATGTTATTGCTGTTATGACCAAGACGCCTGTGTCTATGAAGGAAAACATGAAAGCAGTCTTCTTTTAATTCAGTATTGGTATCTTAATGCCTTTAGATGAACCATTCTAATAATGGCAATCAAACCATTAGAAAAAACAACAACAATGACAGCCAACACATTTCTGTAGCTCAGTTTTATGGGAAAAATTATGTTTGCTCATTACCTCAGAGTGTGACCATTTCAGTTACTATTCATTTGCTGGGAAAACACCATGATCAAAATCAACTCATAGAAGGAAGAGGGTTTGTTTACAGGTTTCAGAAGAAGCATCCATATGGCAGGGGAGGCATGGCAGCAGGTAGCCAGAGCAGGGAGCTGCAAGGTCACACCTCTATACCTGGAGCAGGGAGCTGAGAGATCACATTTCTATACCCAGGAAGCAGATAGAGTAAACTGGATGTGAGGAGAAGCTATAAACTCCCAAAGCCCACCCCAGGGACAAACTTCCTCCATTTCTACCTCCTACAGGTTCTATAACCTCTCCAAACAGTGTCACCAACAGAGAACCAAGTGCTTAAATATGTGAGGCTATCAGGACAGTTTTCATTCAAACCACCATAGTCACTATATTTGGAGATGGAGTCTTCAAAGAGGAAGAAGGAAAGAAGTCATTCAGGTGGGCACCACACAATATAACGGGTGTCCTTTTAAGAAGAAAGGCAGGAATACAGACATGCATGCACAGAGGGACAGTCATGTGAAGACATAGGGAGCAACTGGCTACTACTAGCAAGACTGCAAAAGGAGCCAACCTTGTTGAGCCTTCTGTCTTGGGCTTCAAGATTCTAGAAAAAAGAGAAAATAAATTTCTATTGTTTAAATCACCCAGCCCCTGCTATTCATTATGGCAGTCCAAGCAAACTAATGTAGTTGGGCCCCATACTAAGCGCTTTAGGTTCATTATGTCCTTTACATTCTACAATATCTTATAGAATATACATACTTTTATTATCCCTTTGCCAGTGAAGGATTCTTAGGTTTGGATGTGTTAAGGGCTTATGAGTGAGAATCACTGGTGTTGGATGCCAGTATCCAGACATAGCTATGCTGATGACTTCCCATCTCCCACCTTCTCAGGAGTAATCTGACTCCCAGTGAGGTACTGCTACTGTGCTGTGTTATTTTCATTGCACAGATAAGGGATCTAAGACTCCAGAATGTATTTAAAATTGTTCTGCTGTACAGTGACTAAGAGAAAATCCATAGCCGAGTGTGTCTGGCCCCATAACCATGAATCAAGACTTGTTCACATCTATTCTGCCTTTGTCTTTTGTCTGGAGGAAAAGGATCTTTAGGTCTTGAAAACATTGCTTGAATAGAGTTAAAACTTCTTTCTGCTTCCTTTATTGAATTTAAAATGTATTCATTGTTTCTTAAAACTATGAAGGAAGAAAAAAACTCTAAAAGGAAAATCACAAACAACTCAGTCACTTCCTTTTGATAAAAGCAATAATTTGGGGTTGGAGAGATGACTCAGTGTTTAAGGACACTGACTGTTCTTGCAGAAGACCCAGGTTCAATTCCTAGCACCCACATGGTGGCTAACAACTGTTTCAGGGGATCCAATGCCCTCCTCTGACCTCCTTCAGCATTTTACAACATGGTTGCACTTATACCCATTGGCAATAACCTCATACACATAAGATAAAAATAAAAGTAATAATTCATAGCACTGATTGGTTAATTTATGTTCTAGTAATACAAAAGTATGAACTGTTATATGGTAGAACATAGTGAATGAGTTTCCTTGAGCAATGTGGTTAATTTATCTACTGCCTGATTAGGCGATTATTATTATTATTATTATTATTATTATTATTATTATATTATTATTATTAGTGAGAGAGAGTTCATGATGTGTTGGAGGGTAGAAGGCAATTTTAATTTAACTGAAGAAGCATGAAACAGAGAAAATATTCAAATAGCCTAAAAAGAACTCTATTAGATCATTTAGTAGCTCATATAACAAAGCACATTCACAAAGTATATTCTTAAAAGTGTTATCTCTTAAAACAATTCATATAGTTAGTGCCTGTTATAATAAACAACACACATTTATAAAAAGTCCAAGAAGATAAAGAAAGATTTAGACACAATAGAAGTAATTTAATTATCTGAAATTTACTTTCTGGTAAGAGATCTTTTTTAGAGCCTGTCTGAAATCTAAGAGGTTTGCAGATATGTCATATGTTACACAAGCCATATGCTTCAAAAAGAGAATTACTAAAGTTCACCTGTTCAAATTCCAGGGCTCATTAGTCAGGAAATATTTCCTTAAACACAATTGCTTACATGCTGTCCCTAGGTTATCACTTATTAGAAGCAGTGGATTTATAATGAAGCCTTGGGCTTTAATTGAAGTTACCACATTGTTAGCAGCAAACACGACTTCAACAGAGGAAGGGATAGAAAGAAGTGAATTTAAAAGTATAGTTTAAAAGAGAAAATACTGAAAGCTGCAAAAGAGAAACAAGTCACATATAAATGAAAACCCATTAGGATTACAGCTGATTTTTCAGTGCAAACTATGAAAGCCAGAAGAGCCTGCATCAAAGTATTCCCAGTTTTAAATGACCACAGATGCCAACCCAGATTACTATACCCAGCCAAATTGTCTATTATAGTAGACGGGAAAAGAAAAATTTTCCATGACATAAATAAGCTGGGGGAATTCATGTCCACAAAATCAACCCTTCAGAGAGTTCTGGAAGCAATACAAAAATCTGAAGAAAGGAATGACTATACCCAAGGGGTTGTGGAAAGAAATTCAATGAAGGTATAACTGTGGAAAAGTACAGCTATATTATGATTGCAAACAGAAAAAAATGACAGGATTCAATACTCATCTTTCATTAATAACTCTAAATATTAACAGACTGAACTCCCCATTCAAAAGACACAGACTAGGTGAAAGGATTAAGAAACAAAACCCATCATTTTGTTGCTGCAAAAAACTCGTCTCACTTTCAAGGACAGACACTATCTTAAAGTGAAAGGATGGAAAAAAAAATGTGCCAAGCAAATGGTACTAAGAAAAAAGCAGCCATAGCAATTCTAATATCTGACAAAATAGACTTTAAACTAAAACTAATCAGAAGAGATAAAGAGGGCTGCTTCATTCTGATCAAAGGAACAATAAATCAAGAAGATATTACAATCATGAACATATATTCACCAAACCCTGGTGCACGCAAATTCATAAAAACAATACTACAGATCTTTAAGGCCCAGATTAATCACAACTCATTAATAGTAGGGGATTTCAATGCCCCACTATCTCCATTAGATAGGTCAACAGGGCAGAGAGTTAACAGAGAGACATCTGAATAAAATAATACCTTATATCAAATGGACTTAACAGACATCTACCGAGTCTTCCACCCATGCACCAAAGGACATAGTTTCCACTCAGCACCCCATGGAACCTTCTCCAAAATCGACCATATACTGGGGCACAAATCAAACCTCAACAAATACAAAAAGATTAAAATAATTCCATGCATTCTATCAGACCACAGTGCAATAAAGCTTACAATCAACACCAGAAGAAGCCCTAATC
>NW_008329134.1:123496-123848 GCF_000622305.1 Nannospalax galili
GAACACATGGAGATTAAACAACACACTCCTGAATGATGAATGGGTCAAAAGAGAAATCAAGAAAGAAATAAAAGTATTCTTGGAACTAAATGAAAAGGACAATACAACGCAACAAAACCTCTGGGACATGCTGAAAGCGGTCTTTAGAGGGAAGTTTATAGCTCTAAGTGCTAACATCAAAAAATCAGAAAGGACACAAATAAATGACTTAACGTTGCAACTCAAGACACATGAAAAGCAACAGAAAATGAAGCCCAAACGCAGGAGACAAGAAGAAATAACAAAAATCAGGGCAGAAATTAATGAAATCGAAACAAAGAAAATGATACAAAGACTCAACGAATCCAAGAGT
>NW_008329134.1:124147-135736 GCF_000622305.1 Nannospalax galili
CAGACATTTAAAGAAGATCTACATCCAATACTACTTAATTTATTCAAAAAAATAGAAATGGAGGGAAAACTTCCAAATTCCTTCTATGAAGCCAGCATCACTCTCATACCAAAGCCTGGTAAAGATACAACCAAAAAAGAAAAATATAGACCCATATCCTTAATGAACATAGATGCAAAAATTCTCACCAAGTTGCAAACTACATAGAGACACACATCAAAAAGATCATCCACCATGATGAAGTTGGCTTTATGCCAGAGATGCAGGGATGGTTCAATATATGTAAATCAATAAATGTCATAAATCATATAAATGGGCTCAAAGACAAGAACCATATGGTCATCTCAATAGGTGCAGGTAAGGCCTTTGACAAAATTCATCATGTATTTATGTTCAAAGTCCTAGCTAGAATTGGACTGGAGGGAACATACCTCAACATAATTGAAGCTATATATAACAAACCCACAGCCAACATCATTCTAAATGGAGAAAAACTGGAAACATTCCCATTGAAGTCAGGAACCAGACAAGACAAGGCTGTCCACTATCTCCACTTCTCTTTGACATGGTACTTGAAACTCTTGCAAGAGCAATAAGACAAGAGAAGGGAATTAAAGAAGTGATAATTGGAAAAGAAGAGACCAAATTATCCCTTTTTGCAGATGATATTATAACTGAGATGCCAAAAATTCCACCAGAAAATTCCTAGAAATTATTGACACGTTAAGTGGAAGGTTAAACAATTAACCTAAAAAAATCTGTAACCTTTCTATATACCAATAACAAGCAATCAGAGAAAGAGCACATGGAAACACTCATGTTCAAAATAGCTGCAAAAAAAAAATATCTCAGAATAATCCTGACCAAAGATGTTAAGGAGCTCTACAAGGAAAATTTTAAATCTTTTAAGAAAGAGGTTGAGGAAGACACCAGAAGATGGAAGGACCTCCCATGCTCATGCATTGGAAGAACTAATATTGTGAAAATGAACATCCTACCAAGAGTCATTTATAGATTCATTGCAATGCCAATCAAAATCCTCATGACATTTTTCACAGAATTGGAAAAAACCATCGTTAAGATTCATATGGAATCACAGAAGACCTTGGATTGCCAAAACAATGTTTGGCAAAAAGAACAATGGTCGAGCAGGATGTTTGACTTATCTTCACATAGGCAGAACTGGTAAAAGAAAGGAGCCAGGTGCTCCTCCCTAGCCCATGTGACCCCTGAGGAACAGATCCTCAAACGACCTTAAGAGTAAAAATAAATTGGTTTATCTGGGCCAACTGTATGGCCTTAAACACCCAAAAGGAAAGTATAACCAAAGATTAAAGGGATCAATATAATTTCTTAAGAGTCCATATGCATTGCTAAAGACTACATAACAAGCAACAAAGCCAGATAGGAGATATCTTCTTTTGAGTTGTTGGCCAGGGTGGCCAAAGAGACTCCCAGATAGTAGCCCAGCGTAGAACTGGGACCAGCAGACCCCAATCTTATCTAAAAGAATATTGACAACTGATTGCTGCTAGATGAGGAACAGGTGACATTCCTAAAACAAAGATCTCTAGATAGGCTGACTAGATTCACCAGAAGGGCAAGTAGTAGGGAATGGCTAGGAGTGCCGACAACACAGCAGACAGTAGCAGGGATATCAGAGTATATGGGCTGTAGTGGGGGAGGGAGGCTATGGGAGAGTGCCATCTGAGAATTGGGTGTATAGTTGAATAAAATGGTTTGGAGTGTTCTGTGTGATACGCACACACACACACACATTCAACAAATTTTAAAAAATATATTTGAGGAGGAAGCATGGAAATTTATGTCATGCTAATTAGTAGAGGTGATAAACAAAACATTACCATTGACATCTACCCAATGACTTTATAGACATACACAGGCACCAAGGATCCAAGTGCAACCGGTTATGACTAGTAATAATCAGATACATACAGATTAGAGATGCATGCGCCAACATCTCAGTGTTAGTAGCAAAAACAATGAGTCTTTCTTCAAGGAACAATATATTCTAAAATGAAATGGAGATAATTTTTAAGCGTTAAAAACCCATTCAATTTTATGTCTTACAGGGCTTATACTGAGTTCAATATTGTATAACACTATTAATTCAACTGTGAACCTAAAAACTTGCACTCTCTTGTGAAAGAGATGTACTCTTGCTCTGGAGTGTGTTACTGAATATGTTAAAGCTGTAGTGAAATGGTTCTTCTAATCTTGTAGTTATTAAAAATTTTAAAAAGTAATGATTAAAAAATAATTCTTCGAAGCATAAATATTTGCTCCTTAATAATTAGTAGATGTGAAAAACACTTCCATTGAAATCTACCTGATGACTTCATGTCCATGCTCAGATGCCAAGGAGCTCAGAAAGTAAATGACTATGACTGGTGATGAACAGATATATAGAGATTAGAAACGCATGTGCAAACATCTCAATGTCAATTGCATTAAAAATGAATTTTTCTGTATGAAACTGTGTATTTTAATAATGTAATGGATATCTTTTGAAAAGGTTGAAACCTCATTTAATTTTGTGTCATGTAGGGTTTATGCTGAGTACAATATTGTATAACAATATTAACTCATTGTAAACCTAAAAATTACAGCCAATTTTGAGAGAGACGCATCTTAGCTCTGGAAATTGTTGTTGAATTGTCATTATTAAATAAATAACAAAAAGTAAATAAAAGTATATTTTAATATTAAACATCAGGGAAGAGGGAATATGGAATGACCGTGGCTTCTGCAGACAAATCCTATGTTCAAAATTTTCGTCCACTATGTGTTTCTTGTTGATAACACCTAGACAAGTAGGCTGGCGGCTCAAGAATGTCCATTTTACCCTTCAGAAGATGAAAATAGTAAAACATGACTGGTTGAGTTGTGTTTGAGTGGTAGCTGTGCAAAAACATTTGGCCATTTTATTTCTTTTCTGTGTATGTTGTATATACCTGTTAGTGTGGGTGTGTGCAAGTGTGTATTAGAGTGCATGCACACATGCACACATGGAGGACAGAGGTCGGTGTCTTTCCTTCATTGCTCTCCGCCTTTATTTATTTATTTATTGAATGATTGAATGATTTTTATTTTATGTGGATGAGTGCATTGTCTGCATGTATGTGAGTGCACCTGTGTCATGCAAAGTCCACAGAGGCCAGAAGAGGTATCAGATCCCTTGGAACTGGAAATATAGACGGTTGTTTGCTGCCATGTGGGTGCTGGGGATCAAACCTAGGTCCTCTGGAAGAGCAGCCAGTGCTCTTAATCTTAGAGCTATCTCCCCAGCCCTCTGTCTTTGTTTTTGATTCACACTTCCCTTATTACATAAATTCAGTTAGAGTGAAGGGTCAATCAGCTTCTAGGATCTGTGTCTGTCCCCACAGCCTGAGGTTACAAGCACATGCCACTGTACCCTGTATTTTCATGTAGTTCCTAGGAACCCAAATTCAGGTTCCCATGTTTGAGTGGCAGGTATTTTACTGACTGAGCTATTTCTCCACTTCCCTTGGTCATTTTTAAAAATTTCATTCTCAATGTGGCTTGTGCCCTATGGAAGCCCCATCTTAGCACCACCTAGAGAAGGTTGTGCTCCCAGACAGATTTAGCTCTTAGGTGACCTTTTATATCAGGCTGGAGGAGGTAAATGTGCATCTAATGTTATATTTTTAATTGGATGATCTTTTGGAGTGAGATGAAAGGTAGAGGAGCTTGGGAGAGGACTCCTTGAGTAAAGTTCTTGTCAAACTTCAGATCCCCAGCACATGGAATGCCACATTGGTATGGTGGCCTACTTGTAATCCCAGCACTTAGGAGGCAGAAACAGGCAGAAAGCAACCCCAGCCAGGCTAGCTAATTGGTGAGCTGGGGATTCCAGTGAGAGACCTAGCTTCAATGTATAAGGTTGAGTACAATGGAGGAGGACCACCAACACGAACTGCTGGCCTCCACAGGAGAGTGCACCTGCAGTCTCCTGACTTAGGAGGCAGTGTGCTTTCCACGCCTCTGATAGTCGTTCTCTCTCCATGGGAGATAGCAGGTTAGAGCACGTGGTGAACATGTTAAAGCAATTTGCTAGGATGCTACACTCTGTGTGTGTGTGTGTGTGTGTGTGTGTGTGTGTGTGTGTGTGTGTGTCTAGCGTGGGTCTCAGATTCCTTGCAAATCTTACTTTTAATTCCTTTGCTTGGAAAGCAGGACAGGGTCATGTTGGCAGTGTGTGATCCTGCTACATGAAGCCAGTGTGCTATGGAGTGATCTCAAATGGAAACCAAAGGAGTTCTCACCAGTACCTGAGGAAGAAACTTTCTGGCTAGGTCCAGCACCTTCCTGTAGGCAGCATCCTCTTCCTGGTTCTGTTCTAGTATGTGGCTGATCAAGACTACAGCTTTGGCTTCTTGACTATAAAGTACTCATGCAGAGAAGATGAGCTCTTTGGCTAGGGACATCCTGATGGTGCAGGGCAATCTCTGTGGCCCCCCTGAAAGGTAAAGGAGAGAGGAAAGGCAGGTGATGATTTGAAATGATTCCTCTGTAAAAATAATTCAGGGCCAGAAGGTATTCACGTCTCCATATTAGTCACTGGAAAAGTATTTCAAGAAAGGCTCAAATGACTTAAGTTTATACAATTAATAATGTTGAAAGCACTTAAGAACTTCACGACATTGAGTGGTTTGGGCACCCGTACACAGCTGGTGTATTCCTCAGGCCAAGGCAGGTTGGGCATGAACAGGCCCTCCTCCCAGTCACCGGCAAAAGCCAGCACCATACCAGCAGCCAGCAGCAGGCATGGTGGACAAGCTGGACTGCCAGGGGCCACTCACCAAGATACAGAGCTGCATCAAGCTGGGCTTTTCTACCCCAGTTTGGAGAAAATTTACCAAATTCTGAAGTTAGAAGCCTTTATAGTGCATAAACTGTAAACTAATTGGAAGTTTTTAGAAATAAAAGCAACTTTGATGAAAAAAAATCGTTCTCAGACCTTCACTTTTCCATGTATTTGATAGCTTTCACAGCTCAATGGGACTCTTAAGATAGTTCATGCTCATAATAATAACAACTAATTTTGGACCATCATTAAAAAATTGAAGCTATATTTAATGCATTCAGTAAGACATATCAAGTGATTCTTATTTAAATCTCCTTGAAATGAACTACACACTTTATTCTTCAATTTGACTATTGGCTCTGGGGATCTAGACTCCACACTATCCACCCCCCAGGATGCATGACAAACTGGCCATATCTCAAACATTGCCAAATCACCATCACCAGGTAAATGGAAGCTCTGGAAAGTCTCACACGGGCAATTTAATTCTCTAGCCTAGAGATGGTATATTCCTTCCACTCACGAGTGCATCCTGCTACAGGGTCTCATTCAACCACTAAGGGTCAGAAAGTCCAATGCTAAGGTGAACTCAGTAAATGGATGATTGGAAATTGGGGAGTAGCCCTCTTAGCCAAATTTAAAAAGGATAGATGTAGATGTATGAACTTAGCAGTATTATTTATTTATAAAAGAAAAACAAGACTAGGTCAGATTGCATACCAATCTTCGTTTCTGAGAACACGCCTGCCTTTTCCATCTTGCTGTTTTAAGTAGGGACTGCCTGCTAGGGATTGCTGATGTTGACTCTCCAGGGAACATTGACCAGTACCAGAGCTGAGAAGCTGTAATTCAGTTGTTTTTCAAACGAGTTGTTTTATGGACATAAAATCAGATCAGAGGGAACTGGACAATTCAGTTCATACATGTTCTGGTAAAGACTAATGTGCGGTTCTTGGGTCACACAAGAACACCGGAGAGTGAGCCTAGATCCAGTCTTGTCTTTGGAGGTCATGGCGAATGGTGACATATTTTATATTTCTAACTGCTATTTCATGAGCTTCCATCTGCTTTGTTTGTTTTAAACAGGTTTCTCTCTAGTCCATTAATATTGTTAGTGCAATGTAAATTCCAGCCCCGATGTTTTGCTTTGTTCTCATTTGTCAGTGGCTTTGTTTTGAACAGGAGTATTTTATTGAAAAGGAAGCTCAGCTATCTCAGATCTTATGACCTAGCCACTTTTATTTCAGAGTTGGGAAGTGAGTCACAAAGAGGGAAATAGAAATAGTAAATGAATTTTTAGGTCATATCCTTAGTCTGTTCAGTAGGTCATGGGCACCTGAAGCCATTGGTTGGAAAAGATTCTTGTTTGTTCTTGATTTTTTTAAAAAAAGATTCGACTGGGTTCAGTGGAGAAGGAAGATGAGGATTAGTGATGTGGATACAGGGTCAGGTGGTGATGGCTAAGCGATCATGGGAAACATTAACCATATACACAGATCACATCTCCAGGTCATAGTGGTATTCAGGTAATAATGAAATTCAGGTAAAATGATTGATGCTAATCACCAAAAACTGCTGCCCTAGGAGGAAGAAAAGTAATGGAATTATGGACCAGCAAGGGCCATCTTAGAAATCTTTAGTGTTATTTTGAACATTTTTATGTTTATAGCTATGATCAATAATGCCAGAAATATCCTAATTAAAGTCATTTTCCTTAGAAAAATAAATCATATTTAACTTACCACATTTAATCATATGCTTGTTGAAAAATGTAGAACGAGTGTTCTTTCCTTGACAATTACAGAGGCAGAAACAGAGCCAAAAAGGAACTCAGTACTTAAAAGGTCAATACTAGTTGATAGATTTCCAAAAAACTGTAGAAGGAAAAATGTTTCAATATTTCATTAAGCAAAAAATATACAAACTGCTCTCTTGGGGTCTGGTGGACCTTGACCAGGGAGAAGATTTCAGGGTGGAAGGCTCTGTACTCTGCTCGTCTGCCAGCACCACATCTTAGATTCAGGATACCACAGAGCAGCACTAGGTTGAATGCTGTAGTTGAGGAACCACCAGCTGGGGCAACTCACCGAAAGCAAGCCTGTGCCTCTCCACTGCAAATGTCATGGAGTAGGTAGTCAGGATCTGTGCCTTATCTGAACTAAAAATATCATAGTAGGGGAGTTGCAAGGAAAGTCACTGTGTGGTGAGGGCTAAAACTGCCAACACTAGCTCGAATGTTTCCAAAAACGTTCTCACTTATCAGTATACAAAGAAAAAGACTTCCATATTTCACTGAGCAACATAATACATATTTATTTAGTGATCTATGAGCTTTGACTAGAGGAAAAAAACATTCTGGAGAATTGTTTATTTACTCTAGGAGTCTCTGGTTTCCAGCAATTTGAGAGTGGACTTAATGCGAGGCTGAGCAGATACAGGATCATATTAATCACTGGCCATTTCAGGCTCATTATTCTGCTGTGTCCTGTGTGCCTATGAAATTAGTAGGAAAAACAACCCATACGATTTTCCTATAATTGCTTATCTGAATGTACCTAGCAGTTACTATTTGAGAATTGGCCTGCTTAGATTTTAGATGAGACTGTGGAGAAGCAGCCGAAATTCTTAGTATAGGTGACAAAAGCCTCCTGGTGTTATCTTTCCCATTCACTTTGTTCATAACACCTATATCCAAGGTGGTTTGGAATTATCTTTGGGCAGAGAAAGCTTCGCTGTCATTTATCATATGATATCACTGTGATATCTCCTAAATCTTTCTTCAACTAACTTTTCCCCAACATTTATTTTGTGCCAAATCTTGACTGGAGGATATAATAACATGGAAATTAAAAGACAAAGAAAACCTGAGAAGATAGCATTTTATTGGAGGCAGGGAGAAGAAAGCATGGGTATGTAAGAAAACAATAAAACCATTGACCTAGCTAGGCTCACATTTCTGAGGAGACTGAGAGGAAAGGGGAGGCTGGACATGTGTGAAAAGTTGGCAGAACTGCTGATTTTGAAGATGGATGTGAGTTTGATAGGTAGAAAAGGCGAGAGGAGTACGCCAGCATTTGTAGAGGTGCAAATCCCATCAAAAGACCTGGAGCACTTTGTGAAGAGAGAATAGGTGCTGAGGAGCATACACATCGGAAACCAGACCTGTTTGTTGGCAGTAAAGAAATTGAGAGGAACAGCTGGCCAAGGAGAACTAGGCCCTGTCATGAGGCTCTGATTTCCATGTGAGAGCTTCAGATTTATTCTATTGGTGGCAAGGAAGTCACTGAAGATGTGAAGCAGAGCAGTGCTATGATGGGCCCTGTTCTGACTCACATGAGCACAGAATGGATGTAGGAAGGAATCCATTAAGGGATGTGGGTTAGAGGCAAAATAGGGTCCCTGTGAGGTCTGGTGCACCTCTGGGGACTGGTTGATTAGAACATGGAATTGGTGGGATCTGATGACTAAGAAAGAGGAAGATCCATACTGTCATCCAGTGGTTTGTAGATCGCCCATTCAGTGCCAGGAGGTATTTTAGATGTTGAGGATATGAAAATTAAGAGACAGAGTTATTCCTCCCACAAAGCTAGTGTTCCAGTGAGAGAAATAAGAAATCTACCAATATGCATGACCATATTAGATTATGTGACATAAGTGCACAGAAGAAAAATAAAGCATGTTGCTTTCACGGAACATTGCTCTGGTTGGCCGTGGAAGAAAGCTAGTCTAGCAAGTTGGGAGGATCAAAGGGCTAAAAGATGGGCCCCCAGCCAATAGCCAGCATGATCTGCTAGGATGGAGTCAGGAGCAGTCAAGCTGAACTTTTTACTGAAAACAACCACGTGAGTGAGCCTAGAAAATGCCAGCTGATGATTTGCTCAACCAACTCAGAGTCATATGAAATTAGAGATCTCTGGTTGCTGTTAGCTACAGTGTTTGAGACATTTTTATTACAAATAGTAAAATGATGAATAAGGGGCAGACACCATTCAAGAAGGATTTCTGAATCATTAGCTGGTCAAGTGGTACATTAGCTAAGAAACAGAACTTGAGGGAGAGGAAATTCAGAATGACCTCAGGTTGGAAAGTTTTGGGTCACTCCAGACTGGAGAGAAGTTTAATCACTATTCTTTGGCAATAATCCTGAAAAGTCAAGTTCAAGTTCCATCCATCCATCCATCCATCCATCCATCCATCCATCCATCCATCCTTCCTTTAAGAATTTGAGGGCTGGGAAGATGACCCAGTCAGTACATATTTGCTGTACAAGCATGAGGATTTGCAGCCTGCTGACACGTGCCTAAATCCCAGCACTGGGCAGATGAGACAAGCATATTTTTTTTTGCTTTGTTGGACAGCCAGTCTAGCTGGTAAGCTTTAGGTTCATTAAGAGACCTTGTCTCAAAGAGTAAAGTGGAAAGTGATAAAGACCTCTGACCTCCACACGCATGATGATTATTATACAGTACATACATGAACATGAACACATGTATAAAATAATAAAAAAGAGAAGTATAGGCCTCAATCAGATACTTTATTGGTTGGAATGTATTTTAATTGAAGAATAAGCACAAATATGTTAGGTATGGTGTCATAGACCTGCAATTCACAATTCTTGGGAAGTGGGGTCTAACGAATCGGGAGTTAAAGGCCAGCCTGGGCTACCCTGGACTACCTGAGATTCTGCCTCAAAACAACATTAACAAAGTGACTAATCACTATGCAGCTGAACTTGTTAACGTTTTATTTTGTCATTTATTTAAGGGGAGGGGAAGAGGATGAGGAGAAAAAGAAAACTTGGAAATGGGTAGAAAGGTTGATGTCAGAAGAGAAGGAGTGCATTCAGGGCAGAGAGCAGGAAAGGATACACTGCCTTTGCTAGCTTTTATAAGTTTGTTTGAAAGACAACCCACTGTGGAATATGCTCTGGATGATTTTTTTAAAGGCTGAATTATCATAAAATAGCATTTATTCCTAGGTCCTGTGTTAATCCTTCAGTGGTTATCTTTTCCCCTTTTCTTTTTAACATTTTTCTTTCTTTGGGGATCTAGGTTTCAGATAGATGGCCTTGCACGTGCTAGGTAAGCCATCCACCACTGAATTCTATCCTCAGACCTTGTTTTTTGGCTACAGGTTCTTCTTATGTAGCTCAGGCTGGCCTTGAACTCACAACCCTGCTGCCACTGCCATATGAGTACTGAGATTACAATTCTGGGCCACCATGCCTAACATTTAAAAACCTTTCGTTTGCAATTATTTTATGCTGATTTGTTCTTATGCTGTAGAATGCTGTAATTTCAGTTTCTTCTCAAGTAACTGTTCCTTCTATGCAGTTTCCTCTTGAGGTTTAGGCGAGAGTGGGGTCTGATCATGAACCCAGGACACCTTGACTTCATTGTTCACCTGGGTGCATTAAGTGACCATAGAATCAACATCTTAACATTTAAGTTCAAAGGACTCTCTGCATTTTAAGGTATGGGCAACTAGAAGTCAGCATCATTTCAGGACACTGACCCTGTGTCCTACCCACCATTAGAACCTACCCTTCCAGAGACTCCACCATTGGAAGATGAAAAGGCATATGTTGTTCTTCAAGGAGACACCTGTCAGCAAGTTGGCAGCTTTCAGATGACAGTTTCATGGATGTTTCTAAAAGTGAACACAAAGATCGGAACCTCTTAATTTGCATGATTTTTATAAGGTTTTCTGGGTAAAATGATTAGCAAACCATTTTCAAAGGTCATCTCAGAGTGCTAATATGCTAAGAAAAGGAAAAGAGTGGGCTGTGTTGCTCAGTGGTGAGTGCTTGCCCAGTGTGACTGAAGGTCTAGACTCAAAAGAAAGAAGAGTCTATCATTCATTTTGAGGAGTAAGAACTCATATTGTTTCTCTGGGTTACAAGGTTGAATATGTAGTCATCAATGAATAAAAAAGTTTGGGTTAAAATTTTTCAGGTTGTTTTCAGAAAATTTAATGTAGTACATTAATAATACTTGTAACGTGACTGTAGCTATGTACTTTATATAATAATAAGGATATTTATATTTTAGGAAAAATTACAGAAATTAATTAGGAGACATTAGTAGACCAACCTCCCAGCTCCCATCAGCCTGTGCATGGCAGCTCCTTGCTCTTGTTATTCATGGCCTGTCTATCTCCAGTACAGAAAAGAGAAAATCACTTATAGATGATACACTTCTGTCATGAATAGAAAATTCTAGTGTTGATATGAGAAAAATAGAGTTGGGAATGTGACTCAGTTAGTAGAGGGCTTGCCTAGAATGTACAAGGTCCTAGGTTTGACCTTGAGCAATTCATAAAACTGGGCATGATGGCTCAAGCCTATAATCCCAGCACCCCAGAGACAGAGGCAGAAGGATCAAAAGTTCAAGGTCATTTTCAGCTCCATATGGAGTTCAAGGCCAGACTGGACCACATGAGACCCAGCTCTAAAAATATGAGAAAACAAACTTTTATTTTATTTATTTATTTATTTATTTATTTATTTATTCTATTTTTTTTAAGTATGTATGAGTGTTTTGCCCTGTTCTCTGCAAGGGCAGCCAGTGCCCTTAACTGATAAGCCATCTCCCTAACCACTAACATTTTTAAGAGGAGAGACCAGAGCCAGAATTTCTGTCTTACCTTGTGACACCCTGTTCCACCCTGGGACACTGCAGAGTCCCCACCAGTGAAAAGGCTCTCACCAGAAGTGACTGCTGTTCTTGCCCTTCCCACCT
>NW_008329134.1:135783-139083 GCF_000622305.1 Nannospalax galili
AATGGAGAGAAAATAATGAAACAATTATGTTCAGTATGTTTATTATGTTTTTATATAGAAGGGAAACTTTTAATGGCCTTAGTTTTCTTTTAATTATCTTTATCAAATACATTTAAATTTAAATTAAAACACGCAGTTGTAAAATCATGGAACATGTCAGAAGAGTAACTTTGTTATACGCTGAGTGACTGTTAAAAGGAACACGACCTCTTATTTTCTTCCTTAAAGGTCAACAAAGTGTCCTACTTTGAAGAAGACATGGTGTAACTTGCCACAGAAAAACAGGAGTGTTTGCATCACAGTCTTATGATGATTGGGCTTAGCTCATATTTGAATGTTTTTTACTAACTGCAAGTCCTTTAAGACACAGAGTAGTTTCCTCATCTTTCTGTGCCTGGCATTACCTCATACAGAGCCATGGGCACAGAACAAGACCAGTATCTGCCAGCTGAAGGCACATATTTTGTTTCTCAGGTTTTAGCTCGGAGTACCTGTAATAGCTGCAACTGTTACAGTAAATGCAAGGGTTGCTAGTTAGTACGAGCTCCTCCTCCAAAGGAGAGAGAGCTTTCTTCATCAGTGTTTATCTGGGTCACTGCCTTATTCCCAGGGACAAGCAGAAGGCTGGAGCATGGCAGTTTTGCAGTATCTCCAGCATGATTGAATGCAGGGATGAACAAAGACACAGCTGCAGGGCACCGGTTCCCAGGGAAGGATGAATGCAAGCAGTTGTCCTCTCCTGTGGATGCTAAGTCTCGTCCTTAAACCTTTCTTTCACAGTGACTATATTGGTGACCACACTATTCTGTTTGTGATTCAACATCTGAGTTTGACAAAGGTGTGAGACATCAACTGTCCATGGACCTTTCAAGAGTATGAAGCATGGTTTTCCAATAAACTATAAATCATTCAGTTAAATTTAATTTCAGATAACAATAAGCAAAAATACTAAGAAGTAGAAATGATGATTGTCTGTCTAATGGAAATTGAATTTCATTTGACTTCCTCAATTTGTGTTTGCTAATCTGGAAGTTGCAGTTTAAAGCCATTTCCTGTACAGGTCTAGGAAGATTATCTGCCTCAGAAAGTCAGCTCTAAGTTCAGGATCTTGTGCTATTTTGGGGACTGGGCTGAATTCTGCTTGAAGTACAGGGTGATATGAACTGTGGCACCATGGAGCAACAGCTGACCCTCACAAACCCCATCCTCACCTGTGTCTCCTGTTTTATAGGAGCTACACAGACCCCTGGCTTGCATGTCTTTCCCTCTCGAAGTCATTTCTATTGCCATATACATGACTGATAAACTTAATGTGTTACCCCAGACAGGGACATTTATACTCCAAATAGGTACCAGCAAAATAATTTATAATGGGGATTTGAAATTTGTTTTGAGTTGATATTAAAGGTGGTTTTAATGATAAAATTACTTCTGTTCTCTTGAAATCAGGGCTTTGGGTTTTTAACAACTATAGCCTCTCATTTGTGTAAATGTGTACCTGGGGTACAGGCCCCAGAATCTTGGGGGATGCTTAGGAGAAAAGGTTTGCTCTAAGCTGTTCGAGACTCTTTACTGAGTGACTGGAGAGGAAAAAGGGAACTCTAAATTCCAAAAGTGCTTGTTGGGAGCACCTTCCTTTTCTTAGTCTTCCTGTGTCAAGTGTTCTCAGGTGCTGTTCCTGGAAAAACCAAGTGGATCATGTGAAATGAAGTCACTGAAGCCCAGAGATGGTAAGTGACTTGATCCAAGCTCGGGGGCCTACAAGTGGTAGAGCTGTGATTCAAAATCAGGGTTTATTTTTTATTTGAAGGCTAGTAAACTTTCCATCATACCATGCTGCCTGGGCACCCCATAACTCACTGTCTGGGAAATTCCAAGTTTCCCTTGAAGCCATTGGGTGTGGGCTTGGGTTTAGTTGTTAGGTAGTCAATCCTCTGTGGTCAAATGTCTTTTGATTGTAAAGTTTTGGGAAAAAGCAACAGTGCCAGATCACATCAGTGACACATATGGGCAATGATTCACAGTCAGTCTTATGCTATCGGTAACCAAATTTGCTTGCATGGTTTTCTTTTTAAGAAGTGGATTGTTCTTCATCTGTGAGTAAAGCCATGGTAAATGAAAGATCATGACACCAGTTCTGAGATCCATTTGTAAGGCTGGCTGAGGTGCAGTTAAAGGGGAAGTGGAGCGGATTTGTGATGTAGGGGAACTTCGTCTCTGGTGCCCTTTCACTGACCCTCTGAGGCAACCTCTTCTTTCTTGTCTAGAAGGTCTGGCTGGCAAGCTCTAAGGAATTGGGAAGACAGCCTTACTACTGTGTTAACTTATGAATACTCCACTTCCTGCTACACGGGAATTTTAACATGGAGCATAAGAAAAAGGAATAGAGAGTTGGATTTCTAAACAGTGGCATTCTGAATACTGAAATGAATCAAGGGGCAGGAAACCACACAGACAGAGAAGAACAGATGCATAGAACAATTCAATATTTTACGATAAAGGATAGTTAGTGCTATATAACAGGTAAGTTGTCATGGTTTAAGGGTTATAGGGACATAGCTAACATTACTAAGTGATACTGGGTGTCCTGGTCATGCATGATACTCTAGAGGCTGAAGCATGAAGATGGAGAGCTTGAGACTAGCCTGGGTCACATGACAAGAATCTGCCTCATAAATAAGTATCAAAAAGCAAACTATAAACTATGACTGAAAATGTTACACCTGGTTGATAAATATTGCGATCAATATTTAGTCAGGTAGAAAGGAAAACAACATATAATTATCCAAATGTAAAATAGGAATTCAGGAATTGTGAAATGATAGTTTTCATCTTTAGCTTCAATTAAGGAAAATATAACTGCATGGGATTTGGAGCAGAAAGAATTAATGGAGCCTTTTGATGTTGCATTTCATGAAAGAAAATCGTCTGGAGATACTAAATTTATTACTATGGAGTATGACTTGGGCTAGGATAAACAAGAATATAGTCTACTTAGCCTGGTTTGGGAGTCAGACAGATGTGGCTCTTATCTGACAATAGGTCAGCTATTTAATTTCTTTAGGCCCCAGTTTTCTCCTCTGTGAAGTGGGAAGAGTAATACATAAATGAGCTATACTTAGAATATTTTTTCCAAAAAGTTTAAATTTAGTCAGCCAGAGGTCCCTGTTCCAGGAGGGTCAGCTGTTCCTCATCTACGGCAATCCATTGTCAGTATTCCTTTGGATAGAATTGGGGTCTGCTGTTCGTTTTTCCTGTATTATGTTGGGTTACTGTCTGGAAGAGCCTTTATCTTTCCTG
>NW_008329134.1:142123-157700 GCF_000622305.1 Nannospalax galili
ATTTAGAAGTAAGAATAAGAAAGGGTAATTATTTTACAGCATAGTATTTTTTTATTTATGGTGGATATGTGAATTCAACTTTTGAGTATTGAAGTAGCAAGATCCATTTCTGCATTCAATAAGAATATTGTTGCTTTGAGGTGGTGACTGTGAAAGTTGGGACTTCTTTTTTATTCCATTGACCATTAGTGCAATAGGAATTAGACATGACTAGTGACTGGAGTACATTTTCACATTGACACACTTAAGAAAAAGTATTTTTTTGTTCAATTTGTTTGTAACCGGAACTTTTCCCTTTTGTCTTTTGCTTCAAGCTTTATAAGACAATTCTAATATGATGTTATTCAATATGTAAATTGTATTATTGCACACAAAATATAGTTTTAAATTTTTTCAAGTAAAAATACATTTATTTATTTATTTATTTGTGTACATGCATGTTTAGATGCATGTACATGAGTACATGCCTCTGACATGTGGAGGTCAGAAAACAACTTTGGGGAGTCATTCTCTTCATCCACCATGTCAGGGGATTGAATCAGGTCATCAGGTTTGGCAGCAGGCACCCCTCCCCATTTTGCTGGCCTTCTTGGAATATTCTAAAAGCTAAGTCAAACTGATGTTTAAAAAAAATACCTAGAAAATTGATAGCCAAGACTTCAGTGGTGTTCACAACACTTTTATTTTCCTTTCTTATTTATTTATTTGTTTATTTATTTTTATTTATTTTTGGTCTTTTTGAGACAGAGTCTCTCTGTAGTCCCAGCTGTCCTGGAACTCACTATGTAGACCATTTTGGCCTTGAGCTCACAGAGATCTGCCTGCTTCTGCCTCCCAAGTGCTGGGATTAAAGGTGTGCGCCACCACGCCCGGCTTCCTTTCTTATTTTAAAAGACAATTTATAAATAATTCTGCTTAGATAAAATAAAATGCTCATAGCTCCATGAGCTAAAGCCATGATGGAATAACAGTAGAAAGACTGGAAGCTAAGGATTCAGCTAAAGTTATAAGACAGGTCTGTGCTGACAGTTGAACTGGTTTTTACTCTAATTTTGAGTGTTCCCAGTGAGCTAGGAAACAAGCGTGTCTATATGGACTACTTTGAAGGAATACGTTCTAAAGGCCATAAGTCAGTTATGAGACAAGGTGTTTATATTACACATTTGGACAAAGGTTTTTATATCACAACATAAATTTTAGTTACCCAATATCAGCATATATATTTCATGTCATCATATATATTATAGTATATATTATGCATTGGTATGTATGCTAATATTTGTTATATTAACATATAACACACGGTAATATAAAACTATATAACTAATAATCACATACAAAGCAAATAACTCTCACTAAACATGCTTATTTGCTACAGGAATTCATGAAATATCAATGACAATAATGATAATTTATTTCCTTACTGGAAGAAACTTTCTGGAAATTTGCTAGTGTCTTGATTCTTAAACTTCTACAATGGCAAATCAAAGGAGTGAGGTGGGTAGAAGAGGCTGCATTTACCAGACTGAGTTAGTTGCACACAGCAAATTATTACACAGTAAAAGACATGCCCAGGCAGTAGGAGCTATGAAGATGCTGTCTGCAGGGAGTTTCTAGTTCTTTAAATCTCTTGCTTCTGAAGGACCAACAAAGGGGTTGGAACAAAAGATGTTAGGGCTGGAAGGCCCCATCAGGTGTCAACTTGGGGATATTTTGAAGACTTTGCTTTTCACTTAGAATGAGATCATCTAAAGCTTTGAGCAAAGGGGTGCCATGATCAGGGATGCTTATAAAAGGGCAGAAAACAAGAGCAGTAAGGCTTTGTCACTCAGAATAGCCAAATGAGCAGTTATAAGTCTTTGGACCATAGTTGAATTTAGATAGCAAGATTCTAAATTTTGTTTTGGAGACAGAGAAAAAAGAGTTTCCATTGAATTAAATGTGAGAGTGTAAAGGAAGGGAGGATAAGCACAAGATTGTTGCAGTGAGGAACACGGCGAAAGAGATGAGCACTGAGTGAGAAGGGGAAATCTGGAGGAGTTTATAGATAGGAAGAGAGGGAGTAAGTTCGATATTAGTTACATTCAATGTGAGACACTTATTCAGTGCTTCTACTAGGAAGTCAAGAGGCAGATGGACAGCTAAATCTAGGGTTCAGGAATGGTTACATAAGTTTAAACTGCCAATGAAACAAGCCATGAAAGTAGATGAACTCTCTTAAAGAGTCAAAGAAGGACTTAAGACAGGTGCTGCCCTCTCCTGCATTTTGAAGCTGGGATGATCAGGTAGGGCCCTGAAGGAGGGTGGGAAGAAGTGGCCAGCATGGAAGGAGTAGAATCAAGCAGGAGTTTCAGCCCAGAAACCAACTGGGGAAAGGTGGTTCAGAAAGTGAGGTGAACTCCCCTCTCCCAAATGTTGCTAGTCAGAGAAATGATCACTCCATCAGGCTGTTTGGGAATCATAGGTGGCCTTGACTAATAGTTTCAGTGGAGGGGTGGAGACAAGCAGGCTCATCTTTAACCTTTACAAGACTCAGAATAAGAGGAATATTTAAGATCCATGCATTGTCTATCTAATATCTAAAAACTGTAAATCAAGAGAGCAACTAGTAGACATCTTGTGACCACAGGTAATAATAAAAGGAGAAAGGCCAAGAAAATGGCAGAAACATTGACCCTGAAGTAGTGTAGCCACTGGACCAGTGCCAGCGGCCCCAGCCTCCTCACTGAGCTTGGCAAGAGAAGAAAAGGACTAGTTGCCAGCTTCTAGCACCACAGCAGGAAATGTGCCACAACCTGGCAATTTGCTGTAGATGCAATGGGGTCTACATTGCTCTCCTTCACATCCACTTCTAGAAAAAGCCTTCCCAGCTGCCCAGCTTTGGGGGCAAGGAGGGCTTCTAGTAACTTTCTGGCAACAGAGCTGTCTGGGGGTCTATCAGATGAAGGACACCACGAGGCACACAGGGAGTAGGTTGGGACAGTCGTACACTCAGAGACAAAAGAAAGGGAGACACCTGTCACTCTGCTGTCTGGAGTGAGTGCCCAGTCATGTTGGGCCAGTCCTGTTTCCTCACTATGAGCTTTTCTGTTATTTTCATTTGAATACATTCTGATTCATAGGCATTCACTAAGCGTACACTATGTATTTATATCAAGAAAAGTCCGTGGTAGAATATGATGTGATATAATACACAATCATTATGGATGGTGTCAAAACTACAAAAGTGTTTAACATGATTTAATGTTTATGTGTCTGGTGTCTGTTTTTATGAGTCTATATATACAGCTTTATATATATTCAACACTTGCTTAGAAAATGTGCATATGTACTTAGATATCTAAAAAGATAGTTTACAAAATAAAAACTGTGATAATATCTGGGTTGTATGATTTTCATATTTTTATTCAGGGTTTTGGTTTGTTTTTAAAATTAATATATATTATTTTAGAGTAGAAAAAATAGAAACTTTAGGAAAGAAAAAATGACATATGGATGTTTATTTATATACAAGATCATAATATATGACCTCTATTTATGAAAATAAAATGAGTAGGTTTTAGGGTGCATTTCTATGGAAAAATCTTTGGAAGTTCATGTTTATAATTTTGTGTCTCTTAATGAAGTCGAAATGAATTGGTACTAATATAAGGCAATGCTTCTTACCCTGTATTTCATTGTTGCTCTCCTGACAGTTTCCCCTTAATTTCCATGTCTACCATAAAGTTTTAGTACTTGAGATGTAGCATACATGTGTTCATGTATATTTTACATTTTCAGGGCAGTATGCTACTATAACGTAGGAGATATGATCCCAACACCTCCAAGGCAGTTTTTCCCTCTTTGGGAGTGAAGCTGACTCAGTGGTACAGGTATGACATCAGGCATGAGCATTTCAGTGTCTAGACATTGATAAATGTGCTCAAGGGAAGCTTCCTTTTAATCTGCAACACAGATGCCTTCATTCCCTTCCACGCAGAACAACATTTCACTCCTAACAAACACTTGAATCTTCTCTAAATGACTGAGCAATAGCCTGCTAGTTCAGTCCTACTCTAAGAAGAGAGCTTTAGTTCCTTACATCACAACTACCCCTCTCCAAACTTTATCTTCATCTTCATGCACCCTTCTCTTTAACACCCCAAATCATATTCAAGGCCCCTTTCCAAGTTCCAGCTCAAATCTCATGCTATTAGCATTCTTCCTACCAGTGTTTACTGAGCACTGCAGGAAGTTCTTGCTTGCTCCACAAATCCGTAGAGACCTGTGCTTGCCGGGGTCATTTCCGATGATAGTTCTCTGACTCTTGGGCTGGTCTGCATTCTGCTGTCCTCTAATAGCCTTTCCGTGCTGCTGCCCCTTCCTGTGTCTGGACCTCAATTTCACTATTCAACTGACATTGGTTGTGGTTTTTACATAGCTTTCTAGAGGCTAAGGATACTCAGGAATTACGCTTCAAACAAGAACTTACAAACTCAATACTGCTCTGAGCCCGGCTTCTGCGGAGAGTACCCTTTTCTGGCCTTTACTTTTGGCTCTGCATGTTGCCTGAGGGCAGTGTTTCTTCTCCAAACCAGAGGGATGCTTCAGACATCCTAGTCTTTTCCTCCTGCATTGGGCACAGGAGGGCTCCACACTTTTTCTGCATACTGCCTAAATAAAAGGAGGGGAAACAGCAATATAAGTAGCCAAACCAACCAATCAACCAACCAAAACAAACAGCCCTATGATTGTCCTTGGACCTTTAGGCATCAAATGAAGTCTTAAAAAACCACTTATTAATTTTGTTCTGTGACAATTTCATACATCTGTGTATCTACATATGTGATGAATTTTGATTAGTCTCAGCTCCTGACCAACCCTCTCCTGTCTTCCTTCCACGCTTGTCAACTTCTCCTCTTCTCTTTCCCACATTCATTTTTTGGTGCACACTGAGGTTAAAAGCACTGTCTGTGTGATCATCAGTTTGGACTATTCATTGACACCTGGTGAGCTCATCAGTAGGTACGCCACTGAAGACAATTAACTGCTCCACCCCAGAATCCAACAGTAGCCAGTAGTTGAGCAGAGAGGGGTATGGACCCATGAGCTCCTCCCCAGTCCATGATTGACTGTTAGCAGGTACAGACTTGTACAGGCCCAAGATAGGCAGCTGCAGGTGCCACGTGACTGTGGTTGCAATGACTGTGTCATGCCCACAGGGTTATGGCATTTGGTAATCTTCTCCCTATCTGCCAGCGCTTACATTTTATGGCTCTCCATTTCCTTGATGTTCTCTAATCTGTAAAGGAATGAGTGGGACAAATGTCCTAATTAACGTCCTGTTTAGGGCTGAGCATTCAATAATCACTCATTCTTAGCACCTTGATGAGCCATGGTTCTCGGCATTCACCACCACTCACAGAAAAGCGAAGCCGCTCTGATTAAGACTGAGGGAAGCATTTATCTATGGGCAGAAGCATAAATATTTAGAAGGTAGTTTGGCATCATGTCAACTTAATTACACAATGGTAGTAAGTTCCCTCTGAGGGCCTAAGACATCCTCAGCTATGGATTTTTGACTGAGTTTATAGCACCAACTATGAATTCTCTCCTGTGGAGTGGGCCTCAAATCCAATCAGAGAGTGGGTATTATTTCCATATAAGTTGTGCCACTACTGTCCAGTGAGCACATCTTGACTACTAGGTTGGTATTATAGGCAACCACTGATGCCTTTTCTTCCTCAGTAGCACTTACATAGCACTTTCCAACACTATTAAAGTTGGTCAGCAGGGAGGAAGCTTTCAGCTTAGTTCTACCTTGATTTCTCTATATCTTGTAATGAAGATGTGTGGTGTCTTCAGCAATAGGGTCTTCTCAACTAGTTCTGGGATGCAACTGAGAATAATGTCAAGAGCCTGTATTGTTTGGGGAGCCTCTAGATCCTCTCTGGACAATAACTCATAAGGAGGCACCCAACATACAGCATGTGGTTTAATAACCCATGGCTAAGACTTTCATACTATGGTTCAGATGGTTTAAAGGTTCAGGTCAAAACATCTGCACTTAGATGTTTCATTGCTACTGAACTTCCCAGAACGTAAGTCAATCTATACACTACTTCCATTTTCAGCTCTGTGAACAAATATTTTCTGAGTGTCAACTATGCGCAACATATTTTACCATGCATTTGGGGTTCAATGTTAAGTAATACAGATATGTTCACTGTCCTAGCAGAATTGGGTATTGTTTATTATTTTTTCTTGAGATAGGGTCTTCCTGTAGCCACAGCTGCCCTGGAACATGCTATGTAGACCAGGCTGGTCTCAATCTCACAGATACCCACCTGCCTCTGCCTCCTAAGTGCTGGGGCTAAAGGCGTGTGCCACCTACCCAGGTTGGCAATGTATATTCTTACAATTCATGGGTCCCTTCCAAATAAATTAGTCTACTGTAAGAACCAAGTTCAATATTTACTCAAAAATGAAGAAACTACTTAGCACCCTCAATAACAATTTTTCAAATTTTGTGTCAAGATGGCACTCTCTGGTATTGAAAGCACTTGCTTGCTATGTTGGTGAAAACTGCTTGTGGGATCAATTTCCGTGTGATTAACAATAAATTAACTAATTGAATAATTTTCCAATCTAAGACCACAGAAACACTTGGACATTTAAACACACACATAGTATCATATTCGCACCACATCATACATACAAACACAATATCATGCAGCCATATATATAAACATAGAACAGCACACACACACACACACACACACACACACACACATCATATAGGCAATGATCCACAGGGAATGTCAAATATGGGGTAAGTGCAGCAAGAAATTTGCCATATGCAAAGGGTGATAAGAAATTCAGATCATTTGTCTGATTTCAGTTAACTCTGTGAGAAGGTCAGGCATCTGGGAATCTGGAGATTTCCAGAGCACTTGGGTAGAAATCTAGTGACAACTCACGAGAGTCTACAGGACCCAGGGAGCCAGTGCCTCCTTGGGATCCCATCTGTTCATAATCATACTTCTGCTCTGTCCTGACCTTTGACTCAGACATAATTACTGTTGCTTTCATAAGTCTAAAACCTTGCCTATCTCCCCAGACTTTATAACAAGGACTGTGGTGGAGTAAGTGCCCTTTCCTAGAAGTTCCAGGAGTATCTTGCATACAGTGCATCACAGTAATTCCAGAAGCCTTATTTACTGCTTAGTCCTTCATCTACTGACTCTAAGCATGCTTATAGACCCTGCCTTCAAATCTCCAGTTGATATTTTTCCATCATCTTTGGGAAGGTCAACTCTGGCCATTCAAAGAAAAAGTTCTATCCCTGAATATTTTTTCTTTTGCAAGAAAATTTCTGAGGTTTGGGATTTGTCTGGATTCTAATTAGACTCACCTCTGCTCAGGCTCCAGGCCCCAAAGCCGAAGAGATGGTTAGATTCATGCTCCCATTAAATCCCCATCAAAAATTTAAAAAGTGAGCACTCATTGCCAAAACCAGGGCTGTATTTCTTTACCCCAGAGAAAACATATTAAGAAAGGGCAGTCCTCTTGTATACATGCCTTGGATGGAGTTCTGGACTAAAAATAACCCTGGCATGATCAGGCTGTGGAGCATCTGATTCCTTTCTGGGTCTGGTTTATTTCAGAAATCACTTCATTAGCTTTGCACAGTTCTATCTTAACCATCCTAATGATCATACCAGATGCACTTAAGTTACTTTTACACTTTTCTAATCAAAATGCTTTAATTACAAAATATTGCAATGTAGAGAAGTCATTATAACAGATGGCTGTTTCCCTACCATCCTGATCTAACAATTCTTTCAGTTTGTACTTTCTAAATGAAAAGTCATAGAGATTGCTAAAGAAATCTCCATCCTTAGTCTTTGGTGTTCCTTAGTCTCAGCAATGACCATCATCTCAAATATGAGTGTACATAGTTAATTATTTTGCTACATATACTATGTTCCTGTAAACATCACATAAGTTTGCATTTTAATGTTTATGCAAGGAATATGAATCAAAGTTAAATTTAATGATCTCTCCATGAACTATGATGGATATATATTTAAACCATAATGGTAAATTATGAAAATCTTTCTTTATTGAAGGTAGTAGGAGAAAGATTAGTCTTGATTTTCCATCACACAGCATCCAGTGAAATGGGATTGGATTATGTTGATGCCACCCATTTTTGAAAATGAATGAAAACAGAGATGAGATCAAATTTGTGAATTTTATAAACTTTGAATGTGAAGGGAATACAAATCTATTGTTAAGAAAAACAAAGAGGGGGCTAGAGAGATGGCTCAGCGGTTAAGAACACTGATCTTACAGAGGACCCAGGTTCTATTCCCAGCACCCACATAACAGCTAACAACCATCAGTAACTCCAGTTCCAGGGGATCCAATACCCTTTTCTTATCTCTTCAGGCATTGCATGACACAGGTACACTTACATACATGCAGACAACACACTCATACACATAAATAAAAATAATAAACAGCTGGGCATGGTGGCACACGCCTTTAATCCCAGCACTCGAGAGGCAGAGGCAGGCAGATCTCTGTGAGTTCAAGGCCAGCCTGGTCTACATAGTGAGTTCCAGGACAGCTGAGGCTACAGGAAGACCCTGGTTCAAAAAGACCAAAAAAATTAATCAGAATAATAGTAAATAAAATATTTAAAAGAAAAAATACCAAGAGGGCTGGAAAGGCGGCTCAGCTGTGGAGAGCATGCACTGCTCTTGCAGAGGACCTGAGTTTGTTTCCCAGCGCTCATGTCCAGTAGTTCACAGCTACTTGTGACTCTAGCTTTGGGGAGATCTGATACCTTTGGCCTCTGTAGGCACCTGCACACTTGTGCACATACCCTCCATCCCCCCAAACCCCAGAATTTAAAAAGCAATAAAAATATAAAAGGAAGCATCAAGAAATAGTCTAAAAACTGAAATGCAATTTTTCCTAGCTATCAAAGACTGAGGCATAGCTAACCCAGGGCAACTGTGAAGACTATGGAAGCTGCCTCCCGGGTTAGCCAATACTGAATTAGGCTTGGGAAATCCCAAGGGCACATTTGGAATGCCCATCACCATGTAGCAGTTTAGATTTTCTTTACAGTCTCAGTGGGTTGCACAATATGAAGCAGAATAAATGAGCACAAAAGCCTTCCCTTTGCCACTGGAAAACTGTTATTTCTGTTATACATATGAGCCTTTTGCTAAAATAAAACGCAAACAAAATGACACTGCAATAATTCGGAAGTATCTGTATGGGACTATGAAAGACACTGCCCCTGTTTTGAGCTGACTCTGTTCCTTTATTGTTCTTTTTCCTGATTCCAAATATGCATTTCTTATATGAAGTGAGGAAGATAGAATCATGAGGAGAAATCGCTAATAACCAATAACACTTTTTCAATTGCTGTGTCATGGATAGTCTCTTATGCAAATCATCTGAAGCCTTATTTTATTTCATAGTTTTTTAAGTTATAAATTTTATCACTGTTATAAAAAATTCAAGCAACCGGCATGATTCATGCACAGTAAAGTTTCTACTTTTAGAGGTTTTGGGGTAGCTCAGTATTAGAACAATCTCTGAGCATGTGTGAGAGTTCACTCTCTAATTCCAAAAAAAAAAAAAAAAAGAAAAAGAAAGAAAGAAAAGTCTTCAATTCCTGGCTACCACTTCCCATACAAATTTCATTTCACTGTTTGAAGCAGTAGCAGTACATAGATTACATTCTAGATATTTTATACATGAACATTTTCAAACAAAGATTATCCTGTTATGTTCTCACCTTTTGGATTTGTTCACTTAATAACTATGGCAGGTGGTTCCGTTGATGTCTTCTGATGGACCTTGCCTACCGGAACTGACCCTTGTGCAGTCCTGTTCCCTGCTGTCTGGGTTTATGTTGGCTAACAGACACTAGCTAGCTTGATACAAGCATAGGCTTGATAGGAACACACACATGGGGGATTGTTATGTTGGTCCACTTCCTCTTGGAACACATCGATCATGGTAAGGTAAGCTGGTCTAGACTTTTGGAAGAGGAGAAGCTACGTGGAAGGAAATTGAAATGGTTCTGCATCATCATCACCTAATAAATGTAAGATCTTGGGTTTTTCAGCGGAAGGGTCATCTGTCAGCTGAAGAACGCAGTTAACACCACAAGAAGCAGAATGCCTGTAGTCAAGTCTGAGTCCCGAGGCAAGGTAAAAATGGTTTTAAACCGAGGTGATTGGTTATGCAGCAGTTGATATCTAAAGCAACAACAGAACCAACTCAGTTTTGTCCTTTTCATTCTTTCTAGTTTCTGCTTAGTTTTCAGTTTTATGAATATGTAATCAAATTTACTGAATAAGTAATGGGAATTTTGCCCATTTGTGCCAATAACATTTTAGTGGACAATGTATTTCCCTCTAACATTATTATCTTAATGCATCAATCATTTTTTAATGCAAATGAGTGCATTGCCTGCGTGTGTTTAAGTGTACCTGTGTAGTGCAATAACTGCAGAGGTCAGAAGAGGGCGTTGGATCCCTAGAACTGGAGTTACGGAGGGTTGTTAGCTGCCATGTGGGTCCTGGGAATCAAACCTGGGTCCTCTGCAAGAGCAGCCAGTGCTTTTAACCACTGAGCCTTCTCTCTAGCTCCCTTGATACAAAAATCTTAATACATAAATGTTTTATTTCTCTGAATACTTGTTTGTTTTTTAAGTCAAGGTCAAACTTTGTAGCCCTGACTGACCTGGAACTTGCTATGTAGACCTGGCTCTGGCCTTGAACTCACAGAGATCTGCCTGCCTCCACCACCTGAGAGCTAGACTCCAGTCCCAGGGGATCCAACAGCTTCTTCTGTCCTCTGCAGGCATTGCACGACACGGATGCACTTACTTACATGCAGGCAATACATGCGTACACATAAAATAAAAATAATAAATAAAATATATAAAAAAAGCTTGTACCACCATGCCCAGCCTTGAATATTTCTTAAAATAAATCTTTATATATCTTTGAATCTAAAGCTAGACTAGTTTTAGGGCTACCAATAGATACTGCTTATTTACCTGAAGAAGAGGTAAGCTATCTTTAGTCTTATGGGTATACACACATTTTTTTGAGTCTTTTTTTTGGAGACAGGGTCTCCCTGTAGCTATAGTTAGCCTGGAACCATGTAGCCCTTATCTGCCTTCCTCTGCTTTTTGACTGCTGGGATTAAAAGTGTGAGTGTGTGACCACACTCAGCTACATTTTATGAGTCTTTTTATTTATTTTATTTTTAAACATTTTATTTATTATTTTTATCTTATGTGTATGTATTGCCTGCATGTATGTAAATGTACCCTTGTTGTGCAATGCCCACAGAGGACACAAGAGGCTGTCGGATCTCCTGGAACTGTGGAACTGGAGTTATGGACAGTTGTTACCTGCCATGTGGGTGCTGGGATTCAAACTGGGGTCTTCTGCAAGAACATCCAGTGTTCTTAACTGCTGAGCCATCCCTCCAACCCCTCTTCATGGGTTTTTAAAGTGGTGGTGCCTCTTCTGTGGTATAGTGTTTCTTGGTGCAGAGTTGGGGAAAACAAAGGTGGTGGCTGGGAAATCCTCTGTCATACATACAGTCAATTCCCTGCTGACTGACTGTGGAATCCCCAGTATTCTGGAAATATTTAGAACATCAAGAAAGTTTTCCAGTGGATTGGGCCTTTTCTCACTTCCTTTAAAGCACATCTTAATATCACCGAATCACCACAATGCTTATGGCTCATTTGGAAAAATGTTCCCTGGGTTATGTCTCCACCACCTAAAGAGTCAATGTTTCACTTTCCAAAGAAGGAAGTGGTGGAAGGAAACATGGTGTGCAGAGCCATGAGCTATGTCTGTGGTCAGAGGATAAGTTATGAATCCAAACCATCTCAGAGTAAGATTTATCAAGGTGGTAAGGTATAAATTATTAAAAACTTCTTATTTGTTATGAAAATCAAATGAGATGTCTTTTATACAATGTCTGGCACATAGGGACTCGGTTATATCCTATTTTTTTTCTGGATTTTTGTATTATCTCAATGATATCTATAATCATATAATTGAATGATTGTCTTAAAAAACAGATTGATGGTCAGACATCAAAATGAAACCAAGTATTGGCATGATTCTTATTTTTCCTTTGCTAATCATTAAACTAGTATGCAGAAAAAGCCAGTTTGACCACTCTTGGAGTTTACTGTTGAGTGAACTGTTACTTATCAAGGCTAAAGAGTTTTCATCTTCTGGAACTGCACAGTTGATGACTCTTCCTTTATACCAGAAAAAAAATACATATTTAGGTATTTATGCCTCTATTTGAATACTATTATTACTCTTTGAATAATTTCCATTTAATTAGAAAACTTGGAGTATTTAAATTCATAAGAAGTTTATGGTTGAATAGCTACTGCTTCTAGGCCCCTCTTAGGGGTTTGCAAAGACCAACTGGGATTTGGGGAGATGGTTCCTGGAGCCTGCTTCACAAAGAGACTCCACTAATTCATGTGAACTATCCCCTTTTCCTATCATCCTTACCCCTTAGAGACTTCATTCTTTCATTGCCTTCCTTTATTCACTTTTCCTCAGTTTTCAGTGGCTTTAAAACTGTTGGGAAGAAGGTGTAGCAACCTAGACTTGCCCTGTCTTTGTCCCTCAGCTTCTGTATCGGTGTGGGCCTTGTGTTTCCCCTTCAGCACTGCTGTTTTGCTTTTTAAAAATGTGTTTATTTTTATTTTATGTGTTTGAGTGTTTGCTTGTATGGTTAAATATGCATCATGTACATGCTTGATGCCCACAGAGGCCAGAAGAGGGCATTGAATCCCCTGGAACTGCAGTTACAGATGATTGTGAACTTACATAATAGTGCTGGGAACTGACTCTGGGCCTCTGCAAGAGCAGACAATGTGCTGAACCACTCAGCCATCTCTCCAGCCCCTGCTGTCTTGAAAACTTGTCTGAGTTTAGTTCATTGACTCTTGATATTGTTGATACATAGAAATTTAAAAACTTAAATACAGTTAAGCTTCTTTTGTTTTGACAAGTCTGGAGGTAATTGAATTGAATTAATTGGACTTTTCCATTTGCAGCGCACTTACAACAGAGAAATTACAGCACTAAGGCACCAAAGCAAACTAACTCTGGGCAAGAGGAGAAGAGATAACAACAGTGAACAAGTGATAAACACAATTCCACTCATTTGATTTTCTTTCCACAAATTCTGGAAAGCAAGACCAATCAATCCTATTTGACATATAAACAGGAAATATGCGCTGCTATCACGCAGAACACACACATTTTTCCATATTTGTATCTTCTGGTTAGAATATGATTTTGATCTAGGTATTTCATTGTTTCTGTTATTCTTTACATTTGATTTGACAAGCTAACACCATGTCTTCCACTGTAGTAAAATTTCAAATAAGGAAACTAATCATCAGATAAAATGAAAGCAAAGTAGAAAGAAGGGGGATAGGGAGATGGCTCAGTGGGTAAAGGTGCTTGCTGCCATGGCATGCATCCCCAACCCCACCAAATCAACAATCAAACAGACAAATACATGCAACAAAAGAAAGAAGAGGGGCAGGTAGTTCAACGAGTGAAGCAGCAAGGAAGCCACCTAACCCCGCAGGACAGTTGTTCAAACAAAAGCGCACTGAAGACAGTGAAGACACCTGCACCGAGCAGAGTAATGGGAAGGCTCGTGGAACGCTTTGAGAGGCTGGTCCGTCCTTGTCACAAGGCCAGTGTCAATGGTGCATTTTCTTGATAACTCAAAAGAATACTTAGGAATCTTAGCTTTTCCTCAGATGTTTCTACAGAGATGCCCAGAATACTAAATGGTCAAAAGAGCCAAAGGTCTAGAGCTCGGGTTTTTTTTCAGTTCTTCCTCTAGCTTTCTCCATGGAAGCCTGACTTTATAGACACTGCTCAGCTTTAACAGTGTTAATGAATGTTTCATAATTTACAGAAACTAGAACAAGTCATATAACATGTCTGGCAAACATGCCTGGTACAGTGAATGGATTCAATAAGTGTTAATCACTGAGAAAGCTGTTTATAATTAGAGCTGCTATAAAAGAGGTTACTACTGAGAGCTTTTGTTTGGGTAAAATCTATGTTTTATGCATGAATTTTTTTGATACTTGTTTTGCCTCACTTTTTAGGAAAAATCTTGCTTATTCTTTCAATTAATAATTGGGTGAAGGATGGGGATGTAGGGAATCTTATAAAATTTCAGAGTAAGTTTTCCCAAATTATATAAGCTTATATAAGTTGGTGCTCTGTCCCTGAAAAACCTGTCACAGTGAGCCGTTGCTAATGCAAAAGGTACATAGTTAAAATAGAGCATCCTTGGGATAAGCTGACAGTTGCATTTCAAGGAGAAAGGACAAATTGCCTGCCAAGTAAAAACGATTTAGAGTTTGTATTAATTCAACTGTGAGCCTAAAAATTTTATAGCCACTTTTGAAAGAGATATATCTTTGCTCTGGAAATTGTTATTGAGTATGTTAAAGCTGTAATGAAATGCTTCTTCTAATAATAAAAATAAATAAAATAAAAAGTTATTTTAAAATTTTCGAATCTCATTTGTCTTAACTGTGGGGTAGAGGCTAACATCAGATGGAAAATGGAAAATAGACAAAATAACCAGCAAGAAGAGAATAAGTAAATAATGTATGATACATACATGTAACTGAATTCACTGTAGCCATTAAAACAGTCGTAGATAAATCCTTATTTAATGGAAATGTTTGTGATAAATATATGGAAGATAATATGAATATAATATATGGATTGGATATCAATTCATAAAAATAAAAATATGTGCATAAAAAACAAAACTAAAGTACTTGGTAACAATTGATAGTGTTAGTTACTAGGGATTTCAATAGTTATTTTATTTTCATTTGCATTTACTTATTTATTTTTCTAATAACTGAATTGTATATCTATATGTTATAATATACATCTCCTAATAGGCATATGTTTCTAATATTTAATATTCTTTATGTATACATAATTGAGGGACTACTTTAATACTTCAACAGTATTCTGTGGAACACTCTTAATCACATTAATATAATTCTTTTTAGCACTTTGCATACGTTTATATACTCACCCTTCTCAACAACCTATTGGAGAGTGTCCAATAGGCCAATTGGACAGGCTTCTGAGTTTGCTGAGAATGGAAAGCTCTAGGCTCTTTTTATCACGACCACTCTCCAGGGTTTTATTTCTAGTGATGACCTTGGAAGCTAAGGCAATGTCTCCTTTAGGACTGAGTGTGCTTCCTCACAGGTGCTGTAAGGTGCCACCACAGGCCCAGCATTCTGTTTCTGTGATGCAGCACACCGCATGTAGACGCCTATCTAAACAAATCTAATCTGTGATGTTTTCTCTTGCCTATGGCTCCATATTTATTTAAAGAAGCAAATCTACTGTAATCATCCACATTATTTTGTAATTTAAGTAGTCCCTTCTTTCCTTCCTTCCTTCCTTCTTTCCTTCCTTCCTTCCTTCCTTCCTTCCTTCCTTCCTTCCTTCCT
>NW_008329134.1:157728-185557 GCF_000622305.1 Nannospalax galili
CTCTCTATCCCCTTTTCCTCTATGTTCCATGAATCTTAGAGTATTGAGGTTCCACTGTAGAAGTGTCAATTAGGGCTAGGAATCTCTTAGAGACACTTATTTTCTGTGTGACCAATTGTGGAACTCTGTAATAGTCTCCGTCTGTTGCAAAAGAAACTTCTTCTTTTAAAACTGTGCTAAAATCCAGTGTGGTGGCACATTCCTTTAATCCCAACACTTGGGAGGTAGAAGCTGGTGGATCTCTACAAGTTCAAGGCCAGCTTGGTCTACATAGGGAATTCAGGCCAGTTGGGGCTACAGGGAGAACAAAAAGAAAAGACCAAAATAACAATAATGATAATAATATAACAATAATAATAGTAATAATAAACTGAAACTTTGCTAAAATACATACAGTAAAACTTTCTATCATAACCACTTCTAGTATGCAGTTGAATAGTGATATCCATATTGATAAACAATCCATCACCAGAATTTTCTCATCTTTCAAAACTGAATCTCATTAAACAAATCTGTGTTTTCCCTTCCCAAATACCACCATTCTATGTCTGCCTCATATAAGTGGAACTATGTGTTGCTTTTCTTTGGTGACTGTTCTTTTCATTGAGCACAATATTTTCAAAGTTCTTCTGTGTTGTATCATGTGGCAGAGTTCCCTTCTTCTAATGACTGGAGAATATTCTAGTCTGTGTGTAGGCTACATTTTGTTCATCCACTCCTCTGTTAATGGCGTCATGTCCTCAGGAACTATGTCTTACCCTGTATCTTTCTACTTCCTGGCTGCCGTGAGGTGAGCCACTTTGTTCTGTGACACCCTTCTGCTATGATGTTCTGCCTCACTGTGGCCCAGAAACAAAGGAGTCAGCTGACATTGGACTGAAATCTCTGAAATGGGGCTAAAATAAACTCTTCCTCTCTTGTTCTCTCAGGCATGGTCACAGCAAACAGAAGTCTAACACATATGGCAAAAGAAGAATTAGGGTTGCTAAGCAGATGATTTTTAAGTGGGGGAAACTGTTTTGGATTATCTGGATAGGACAAATGTAATCAAGGGCCATGTGGGTAAGGTGTGCAGAGTGTATAATATAATGTCCTAAGGTGTTTGCCAATCATTGTAGGCTTTGAAGATGGCAGGAGGACATGAGTCAAGAAATGCAAGTAGCTTCTTGAAACTAAAAAGCTTTGGAAAATGGATGCTGTCCTTGAGATTCCAAAGAGAAATGCACCTGCTTGCCACTTGGTTTTAGACTATTACAAGCTTGTGAACAACATAATATATGAATCTTCTTTTTTGAGGTTGAGATTGCAGAGGTATGCCATCATGGTCAGTATAACAGTGTCATAAGAGAATACATTTACATGGTTTAGAACAATACATGTGCAATAATTTTTCCCAGCATCCATTGAACACTACTAATATAGCCTCTAAATGAATCTTACCAACTATAGCTCCTCACTGAGAACTCTCCATGAATCTCTGGAATGATTTTACGATTGCTCTTAAGATGAAGACAGCATCCTTAATGAGCTTTGCCCAGTCTGCCCATCTCTTGTTCTATAGTTTTCCCTTCAATGTTTGCATAGCAGACTTTTTGATGTCCAATGGTGCCTTCAAGCAGATCTGCTCCTCATTTCTCTTCAGTCCTCAGATGAGCAATCACCTTATAATAAATTTGCCTTTTACCACCAAAGCCAAATCAGTTTCCGATTAGAAGCTATGGTAAGACTAGACAGGGGCAACTGTGCTATGCATTATCAAAGTTGTGTGATTTTACCTGTATTCATGGGATTCTAAGAAAATATGTAATTTCCGTGGCATCCTTTCTCCTTCTCATCTCATTTCCTATGCAAAGCATGGTGCTGGCACTCAGCAGACATGCAAACATGTTTTTGAAGAAAGGGATGAGTAAATGAATGCTTATGCTTGGAAGTCCACGGTCCCAGGGCTGGTTTTGGCTATCTTCTTACAGAGTCACCCTCATGGACAGGGATCCCAGCACTGCCCTGTTGTCAAAGTATACTGTAGAGAATATCACCATGAAATCTGTCAGCCATGTTTCCTGTGAGGCTTTGCTGAGAACTTTTTTCCATTAAATTACTTGGTTTTCCTTATACTATGTAATGAAAAAGAATTGCTCTTCCATCCTGTTTTAGAATAACTTTGCTTTCCCAGAGTAATCTGTTTTCTGTTTTGCAGTGTACTAAGAGAGCTGCCTAAATTCATGGCCATCAGGACCAAATCCCTGGAGAACTGACTGTTGATGGCTTACAGCTAAGGCTCCTTTCCATCCATCCTCTTATTCTATGTGGAGCCCAGTCTGATCCAATACCATTCTACTTCCAGGAACAGCTTGGGTCTCCTGATGGCCAAACCTGAGTGGTGGGGTGAGGAGCATAAAGGCTTGTGTTATGCGACTGGAGAAACTGCAGAGCCATTCCAACTTCATCTCCACCTAGAGGGGAGCCTTTTGTTCCTGTTGTCACAGCCCAACTTCCTCTCTCTACCTGTTTGGCTGTCTTCACTCTACCTTAGGTACTAAGCCTAAGAACCGTCACCAGGAAACCTCCCAGTATGATCCTCTGCCTATACACTTAGTTCTTCTCTAGAGCACATAATTTATGACCGCCTTATCCACAGAAATGAGAATGAAGTGATCATATCCCCTTTTATCTCACCTGGAAGCTATGAACCCCATAGAATGGATTCCATCATGTACTTCTCTGTAGACTTGGTCTACATTGCAGATTTCCATGTTTGTCTATATACTTTTTTCTCACATCATCATATTATTTTATTGGCATTGTCTTACCTTGGCATTGTACCTTAACCTGATTGCGGACGGAGGCAAGTTTTCAAAGACCAAATAGAACAAATATAGAAAGGCAATCTGTTTGTTAGACAAACCACTGAGCACAGAGGTTTAGGTTTACTCGGGAGCTTGATAAAATTCTTTGCACCAAGAGGAGGTAAATATGGCTCAATATTGTGCATTTTGATCATTCCTCTCCAGTGCTGTACCCATGGGGGATGTTACTGCTGCTTGAGGTGTAAGCCAAAGAGAAAAATTATGCGTGTAGTTGTCTTTTCCTTTGAATTTACTCAGAAGCAAGGGGGGAACAACAGAGCTAGCTGTGGGGCAGGAAACTCAGGAGGCAGATGGTCGGCCCATGAGTCAGTCTTCCACATCTTTCCTCTCTGAGAGTTGTGTATAAATTACCTTCATGATGGGTCGCTTCTCTACCACTTCAGGTCATTTGTTTCCCGAGAGACGAAGAAGTGTGCAGTGTTAAATTGCTCCTGTGAAGCGGCTCTGACTTTTCTTTTCAGTTCCTTATTTTTCAAACTCTTGTAACCAAAGTTACCAGATGCCAAAATAGCATGAGGATTGGATAAGAGAACTTTCATTTACGTGAATCTCATAGGTTATCATTTTTGGCAAGCAGGAAACAAAGCTTCAGACGTCATGCTTTGGCTGGACTCAGGGAATTCTGTGGTGTGCTAATATTCCCTGTGAATGGTGCCTTGATCCCATATCAAAGACCTTCATAGTTTCTGAACTTATCTCCTCAGTTGTTCATTTCCAAAAAAATGAATTCAGAAGTATAAGCTCCTTTGGGTAATGCTGGGGAAATGCTGGGATCTCTTTCCTCTCAGTTAAGTTCTTCTGGGAGAACACTAAATCCCTTGATAAGGAAACTCTTTCACAACTGAAGGCATGCTTAACCTGGTGCCCTTCCCATTAATGGAAAACTACTTGTACTTAGTCCATATATGGTATTTAACATACATAGGCCTCAGAGACCATGATAACCAGCATCTTTACCTAGGTAACATTTGAACATTCTAACAGAGGTGGAATGTCCTAGTGACCCACTTGACTATTTACTAACTAGTTTATTACTCTATGTTATGAATATAAATGAAAATCCTTTTAAAAATGACTGAAACTACACTCAAAATTTGCTTTATCAGTCAGCAACTTGTGTATCCAAAAGTTTATTCTAAATAGAAATAACCTGATGTTAACAAGACACAACTAAATTAAATTTTAATGCTTTTAAATCAGTTTATTCTGATAGTCACTTTAAGGAATGTAACTTCCCTTAGACGTGTAGGAGATAGTTGCTTATCGAAGTGACTATGATGCTCAGGAACCTGGAGGCAGAAGCAAAGCCTGATACAAGACAAGAGCATCACTCAGTGCCCTGGGAGGAGTAGGACAGTGATAGCACAAAAGCTGGAGCCTTCTTTACTTAATGGTATCTTTTTAAAAACCTCACTATCTCAGGGATTGGAGATGGATCAGCAATTAAGAGCACTGGCTGCTCTTGCGGAGGACCTGGGTTTGGTTCTCAGCATGCACATGGTAATTGACGACTATCTGTAACTCTACTTCTAAGGAAATCCAAACCCTCTTCTGGCCTCCATGGGCACTGTATGCACATGCAGGCAAAATACTCATATGTATTAAAAACATCTTTTAAAAACACTTCTTAATTTTCCAGTAGAATTACTAATAGGCTTAAGAGTAAAAGGTAGAAGTCAAACAGTGAAATCTTAGAAGAATGTCTTTAGAACATGCATGATTTCTGTGAACAAGAGTTTCTGCAAAGAAGCTATGTCTGGAAAGGCTAACTGACGGATTAGAACTTCAGTGATGTGGAGAGGTTGGAATGTTGCGATTTCACAGACAAATTATTTGGGAGCATCTTTAGCCTACTTAATAGACACTGATTGTCTTCCTTTGTACATGACCTAGTATCTTTTGTGCCGATTCCAAATCCTTTGGAATTTATGAACAGACTCCTAGTTTCTACCAACCAAAGAGATAAGAATGATGCCAGATAGCATCTAAGGCCCCTAACAGAGTTGCCACAGCTTTGCTGTAATCTACCTATATAATATATCCAACAATGTATTTGAAAAGCCTGTTATTTTATGTCTTTCTTTGTTTTGTTACTTTAAACAGTTCAGGAAATTGCTACCTCATTGGAACATGGTATTTGAGAGGCCTAAATCTGTGTTCCCCAGCCATGGTCACTCATAATTGACTCCAAAATAAACCATCTCTTTTATTATTTGAGGTGAGAGTTCTTCTGTCAACATTTTCATTGTGGGGGAAAAAAAATCCCACTAGATTCTGATATAATTAGGTCAATCTTCACAGATGGATAGCACAGCCCTCCACAAGCTTATTCGCATTTCAGTCATGAACTACAAGTTCATCAGGACCCAGGCAACACCCATCTCTAACCAGCTAGCCACAAACTCAGGGGTGCTCACTACTCCTCAGGTGAGCTAGAATGACTAAAAAAAACTCAACAAAGCACTGTATTTATGATTATATTTTTATTATATTGAGGACATACATGAAAGTCAGCCAAAGGGAAAGATATATGGTGCAAGGCCTGGGGGTGGAGGCTGACCCAAACACAGAGCTGCGGGAGTCCTGGCCCTATAGAAGAAGGATGCTACTTTGTATCATATCAGTGTGTGGCAGTCCTATTGCTAACCAGGGAAGTTCATCCAAACTTGGTTGTTCAGAGCTGTGGTGTGGCCTCCTATTACCTAGGCTTGGTTGAATTATTGACCATACAGAAGAGCTCAGATTCCACTCTTATTCCCTAGAGATTGTGCTATCACCTAGTTCAAACCTACAACTCTCTAATCACATGTTTGGTCTTTCTGTCTGGATACCAAGTCTCCTCACTCCCACCCAACTCAGTATTCTGAATCACTAAATCATTCCATTAGCATAAGTTATTAAAGAGCCTTCCATAAGTCATCCTATAAGCATAAACTCAGGACTAGGCCTGGGGTTCACCACCAATAACGAAGGCATCCTGTCACTTTAGAAATTTCAAAAGTTTAGAAGACATCTCCAGTGATCTGGAACCAAAGTCAGCCAAATTCTTCATTACATAAGAGGGAGACAAACTATTCTTCACTACCTAAAAGGGAACCATAATAAAATAATATAATAGATAAATAAAAATATAGAAGTTTGATACAACATTGAAAATTTAGATTATGTTGTAATTATAGTTAAATAAACTATTCTGGAACACAGTGCTGTTTTTACTTTATGAAATTTCAAATTAAAGAATTCCTAAGCAATTCCCACTATAATTGTAGTAAAAATGCATTTTGGAGAGCTTTTTTATTTTTGAGAGTTTTAAAAGGGTTGCTTGAATTCTAAATGACATTATGTGATAGAGATATGGTAAAATTTTAAAGAAAAGTTGTCACTTTGATTCAGAATTTGCATCATTGTATAAATTAATCTGATTTTTAAAAGTATACAAACTTTACCGGACATGGTGTTGCACATCTTTAATCCCAGCACTCAGGAGGTAGAGGCAGGCGGATGTCTGTGAGTTCAAGGCCAGCCTGGTCTACATAGTGAGAAAAAAAAAAAAAAAAAAAAAAAAAAAAAAGAGTATACAAACTTCAAATTCTGTGTTATTTTGCACAAATATCTTTCCGAAGATCTACGTTTCATTGAAAGCTACTCAAAATTAATATTTTTAATGTATGATTAAAGCAGTAATGTTTGTTCACTGAGTTTGTATTTTAGTGTTTATTACTAGATATTTATATAATGATAATTTTTCTTTCCTTTTAAAATAATTTATTCTATATTAACTGGGTTTTTAGAGGGTTTACTAGGCAAATAAGAAAATTCCAGATTGAAAAGAAAGAAAACCCAGATGGAGCCGATATGGTGGCACATGACAGGAGGAGTAATCCCCTTGCTCAGGAGGTGGGGGTGGGAGACAAGGAAATAAGCCTGGGCTACATGCTTCCCCCAGTCTAAAATAATCACCTCCTCCCCAGCCAGCCCCTAAACAAATAAGCAAGCAAACAAAAGCAAAACAAATACCACAAATGACTAAGAAAATTCCAGATGGAGGCAGGTGTGGGGCACGAGTCTATAACCCTAGGTCTGGGGAGACCAAGGCAGGAGGACCAAAAAGTCCAGGCTGACTTAGGCTGCATAATATTCTTTTGTCTATAAAATAGAAAGGAAGGAAGGAAGGAAGGAAAGAGGAAGGAAGAAAGAGCTAGGTGGTATTCACCTTCTGATTTTACATTTTAGAAATTTTCTTTTTTTGGTCTTTTTGAGACAGGGTCTCCCTGTAGCCCCAGCTGTCCTGGAACTCACTACGTAGACTAGGCTGGCCTTGAACTCACAGAGATCTGCCTGCCTCTGCCTCCCAAGTGCTGGGCTTAAAGGCGTGCACCACCACGCCCGACAGAAATTTTCATTTTTTATGTAAGATTTCCCAAAAATTGCACCAGTGTTAATCTTATTTAATCAAAGAATAATCATGAAAGTAATTCTAATTTTAGTCTTATCTACTTGAGTCTGAAAACAAGTGTTTAAGTTTTAGTCTAATTACTTCCTAATGATTTTCTCAGAGTTCTCTGGATTTGAGAAAAAATCTTCCATACAGAGAACCCCTAAAACAATTTTTCCTCAAAGATCTTCAGAAAGATGGCTTGCAGAAGAATATACTGATTAAAGAAAATAAAAAGTGAGGGGCTAGAGAGATGGGTTGGTAGTTACGAGCACTCACTACTCTTGCAGAGGACCTGGGTTCAGTTCTCAATACCCACATGGTGGCTTACGGCTGCCTGAAACTCCAGTTCCATGGGATCTGGCACCCTCTTCTGGCCTCCAGGGGCATTGGATGCACATGGTGCTCATACATGTATGCAGACAAAACATGCATACAAATAAAATTAAAACAATTTTTTAAATTAAAAAAGTGAAATACAGAAGTGAGAATTAGAAGTGACCAGAGAAAAACCAAATAGCTTTGTACAAGAGCTTCTGCTTTCCTTTCCTTCCCTTCTTCCTTCTTCCTTCCCTGTTGCTCTCCCTTCCTCCTCATCCTCTTTTTCTTTTCCCTGACTTTTGACCATATGGTATTTGGTGAGAGATAAATATTGTGTCCTCACATAAACCTTCCCTGTTTGTTTTTTACAGTTATTTACAATGCTGTTGGTTAGGGGCTGGAGAGAGAGCTCTGCAGTTAAGGGCATGTATTGCTCTTGCAGAAAACATGAGTTCAGTTCTCAGCACTTACATTGGGTGGCTCACAACTGCCTAGAACTCCAGCTCCAGGGGAATCTGATGCCTCTGGCCTCCAAAGGCATGTACAGTCACATGTGCACTCCCACACACAGACACATACTCAAATTAAAAAATAATAAAATAAATAAATCCTTTAGAAATACTGTTGGCCTTTTATCTAAAGCTATCTCTCTCCTTATTCAATTGTTTCAGCACTTTTTGAAAAAAAAATTCAATGCAAGATTATACCAAAATAAAAAGGAATGAAGATCTGTATGTGCATATAAGTATGAACGCTAAGTTCCAGAGGCTTGAAAATGCTTCCTAATCTAATTGTGCAATAATCAAGTCCAGAGTATTCTGTTCATCTGCATGCATGCAGCTCTGGGTGCTTCCAAAAACATGTGAGTATTGGGCCAAGCTCCTGCTAAAAGCATTTCTCACTTGAGTCTCTCTTGTCATCAAGTGCAACATGAACAGTAGCCAGATCAAGACCTGGGAAAGGGCAGCTAGATAAATGGAAAGGTCGCTTGAGATCAGGGCCTTGCCTAATCACCGCTGCCCACAGGGACTCTCTCTTTTGGTGGTTTCCCAGCCAAGCTTAGCAGTTTTGTTCTTGGTCCCAGAAACAATTCTGAACTTTATACATCTCAAAGTAGATCCTTCCTGATAAGTCATTATTTTAATTAATTGACTGTCCTGCTAGAATGATTTGAATTTGCATTAATAAGCTAAAAATGACTGATAAAGTCAAATATGTACTTATTACCCCAAAGAATAGTGTACCTTAGAGGTGATAGCTTGGTTCAAAGGATTAATGTAGAATGATAGAATTTTATGAAGGCTGAAGGAATAATTCTCATTTTTGAAGATGATTTGAATATAATACAGTTTATTCAGCCTAAGAAAAGAGCAACATAGAATTTAAAAACATATTGGTTATAAAATAGAAGATAAAATGCTAAGAGGAAGCAGATAAAATCTTTTTTAAAAAATATTTTATTTATTATTTTTATTTTATGTGTATGTGTGTACTGCCTGCCTGTAGGTCAGTGCATCTGTGTCATGCAATGCCCGCGGAGGACAGAAGAGGCTGTCAGATCCCCTGGAACTGGAGTTATGGACAGTTGTTAGCTGCCATATGGGTTCTGGGATTCGAGCCTGGGTCTTCTGCAAGAACAACCTGTGTTCTTAACCACTGAGGAAAGCTTATAACCACAAATACACAGTGAGAGGAGAGAGAGAGAGAGAGAGAGAGAGAGAGAGAGAGAGAGAGAGAGAGATCCCCTGAGATCAGTTGGTTTCAGATAATGAATATATACATTCAGCTTTATATTTTAGAAATTTTCATTTTCTAAAGAATAATTTTATACATGACCTAGAATAACATGTATTCTATTACAACAGCGTATTGAGAGGAATCAAAGAAGAGTTGACTAGGTAGAGTTAAAGAGCAGAGATCTATGAAGAAAGAGTAGTTTTGTTTCTAAAGAGCTCAATTGTTACTAAATTAATTATTGAACCCCCAAGACATTGCCAGTAAGACTTTGGAATCAGGACTCCAAGTTTATTTCATGTTATAATTAACTTTTAATTTGTTTGCACTAAAGATCTCTTTGTGAATGTCAGTTTCCTATTTAGATCAGGGTAACATATAATTTCTTCCATGAATAATGCTCATGTCTTACAAATCCACATCATGAAAAATTATAAAACCAGCATACATATGATTGCATTTTTCTCATTTTCCCAACATACCAAAACATTTTCTCAATTGAATTTTATCTAGAAATATGAAGCATGCAAGAACCACTTGCGTTTTGTAGCTTCTTTTTGTTAAATTTATGAATTTCCTTCTGATAACATTGATTGAAATATGGAACAAAAATAATTATGCACTTTTGTCATTACTTTATTATAGCGCTAAGAACTTAATTCCAGTAACAGTTTGTGTTTCATCACTGAAAAGAAGCCAAATATAAGGAAACAAAGAGGCACAAATAAGATAATACAAAGGAAAACTTACAACTGAAGATCATCAAAGCATAAGAGGTAATGCAAGAAAAATTGGCCTTGTAGAAAAAAGGCTCCTATCTGGGAGGTACTTCATGGCCTAGGTTTTGAGGAAGTCTGAAGTCATAGGTGTGTGTCAGTCAGCAACATCGGGAGCCTGCAGCACTCTCCAAATACCTACCATTGTTCTGCCACAATAAAGTTACCAAGGCTGAGCCAACACAGGAGATGACATAGAGGGCAATGTTGTAGGGAAATGACTTGGATGCAATGGTAGTCTCCAAGTATATAACCAGGTGAGCTATCTCTGAGGTTATGGAGCAGAAAGATTCAGAGAGTAAACAGAAACTCTCCAAGCTTATGGTTTATTGAACCATTGTTAACAGAGAAAGAAGCAAGAGGAAAATGTGGGGCAGATTAACACCCAAAAGACAGAGTGGAAGTTTAGAAGAACCATACTTTGTGAGTTCTTTTGCACACAGTGCTTCTAGGTTTTACCTTTCTCTCCACCTTTCACTCATTTCCATTGTCAGGATGCGACCTCTGCATTCGCTTACTGAGCAGCTGTGGATTCCACCTGCACATATCAGGCAGAGGACTCCTGAGCTATAATGGATATCACCTACAGGTGGGAGCAATCTAAATCCTCATGAATACTCAGTTTCTCGTGAATATTGTGTTTGATATCTTTTGCCTCATTAAAATTTAGTAGGGGTGGTGAAGAGATGGTTCAGTGGTTAAAAGCACTTGCATTTCTTCTAGAGGACTCGGATTTGATTCCCAACACCGATATGGTGGCTAACAACCATCCATAGCTCCAGTTTCAGAGGATCTCACACCTTATTCTGGCTTCTGCATGCATTGAACATGTGAGGTGCACTTGCACACGTGCAAGCAAATATTCATACACATAAAATAATAAATAAAATATTTTTAAGTTGATGTGAATTTATGGTATGTTTTGATCTGCTCATCCCCTTCTGTGTTTAATACTTATATTAAACACATACATATCTCAGAGGCCACTAACTTGTATCTATACTTAAATATTTTGAAAAAATTTTATTTAAAATTCATACATGCATATAATGTGATTTGATCAAATCCATGCTCCATTCCCTTCCCTATAACTTCTTCCCTATCTTGCTCACCAATTTTCTCTTCCAACATCATGTTTTCTCCCTCTTTTTTTTAATACCCACTGAGTCCGTTTAGTGCTGCATATGTGCATGGGTGTGGGACCATCTACTGCAGCATGGGTTGCCTCTCAGGGTGCACATCCCTGAAGAAAACTGACTCTCTCTCCCATCAGCCATTAATTATCAGTAGCTCCTTAGATAGGGAAGACTTCATTAGCCCTTCCCCAATCCATGCTTGGACATTGGCTGGTTTGATCATGTGCAAATATTGTACATGCAGTCCCAGGCACTGTGAGTTCATGTGTGCAACTGTGCTGTCATGTCCTGCAAATATTGTTTTGCTTCAAACATCCACTCCCTCTGGTTCTTATCATTTCTTCCCCCTTCTTCTGCAATGATCCCTGAGCTTTGGGGGAAGGAAGGAGATGTAAATATCTTAGTTAAAGCTGAGTACTCCATAGTCTTTTATTCTCTGCCTGTTGACTCATTGTGGGTCTCTGTATCAATTGGTACTATTGATGAAGGTTGAGAGAGGCCCTAATTTATGAGTATAAAGATAAGAACTTAGCAGTTTATTACTATTCCATTCAGTAGAATAATACTACTAGGCTCTCCCTTAGGGCCTATGACCTAGCTAGTCATCAAGTTTTAGCCCAGTTAATGGCACCAGGCATAGGTTCCACCTTGTGGATTAGACTTTAAATTTAATCAGAAAGTAGTTGGTTACTTCCTTAACATTCATGCCACTATAATACCAGTGGGCATCTCTTGCCAGACTAGTTGTTATTGTAGCTCAGAGGGTACACAGCTAAGTAAGACTGGTGATTATTTTTTCCTTTGGTAGTATACATAGCACTATGAAAGCTAGCCAGTATGAATGAAGATTCCAGGTGGTTACCAACTTGATTTGCCCATGTCTTATGACTAAGGTATGTTGTGTCTTCAAACGTAGGATCTTACCATCAAGTTCTGGAGGGTAACTAAGAGCAATGGCAATAACCTGTAATTTTTTTTGGAGTGGGGAGTCTATGGAACCCCACTGACCAACAGATCAAAAGAGGTAAGCTGTACCTGGCACTTGGCCTTTTATTTGATAGCCTGTGATAAGAAGAAGTGTTGTCCCCAATTATAACTCTTCTTGTAGGCTTTTTCTGTGTCTCACAAAGCACTTTATATTTGCTATTTATATTTAATATTTCTTATGAGTTCCTTCCAGTCTATTTGCTTTCCTTGTTTCCTTTAGGAGAACCAAATCGTTTCAGATAATCCATCAAACATACTCACAAAGAGGAAGATATGAATGGAGACTGAGAGGGCTCAGAAATATATAGAGGCTAATTCTATGTGTGATGGAGATTAGCTGCTGAGCATTGCATTGCCCCCATTCCGGAAGGAGGGCCTGGAAGAAGTGGCAAGGTGTTCTTCTTCCCTCAGTTCTGCCTACATTCCTTATTGGTTCAAAATCTCTGGACTGTCCTTGCTGGTTTTGATGGATGATTTATAGTTAGGCACTGAAGGAGACCGCACATAGCTGTATGCTTTAAGAGCATTCCTATTATAAACTGCATTATGATGTTTATCCTTCTAGTACTACATCTTCCCCAGTGCTGATAAATTATTTACTTAACGTCGACAAGGCTAACCTAGAAAACCTGCCAAAATTTAGACACTCAGAAACAGAAGAATGGAAAATACACGGACTTCCTCAGGCAGATGGCTCCAATATTGCTCACAGTAAAACCAAGACTCCTAAAAATTTGGATTGTAACATAAAATTGGGATTCTTAATGCATCCTAACCTGTAGTTCCTACTTCAACCAACCCATGTTTTCTACTTGAGCTATATGCTTACTTCTGGCCATTCAGTGTTGTTAAATTCTGGCTGAACTTTAATTAGCTGAGCTCTAATAAGAGAGAAAAAGTCCCCACCGGCACTTACAGTACATGACTTTCTTCTTTGTTTTTTCTTTAATCCCGGATCATGGAAATCACCAAAGATTCAGCAACATGTCTTAGGCTTCTGATTCAAGGGTGGAAATAGTTCTAATCCAACATTTGGCAATTTCTGTGTTCTCAGACAGTCACAGTAGTATGTCTACACATTAAGACATTTTGAAATTCTGTAGTCAAGTGATTTAATAATCACCTAGAGTCCGTTATTAAGAAAAAGCTCAAATCATAAGTGGGAGACACTTCCCTGAGGTCTGCTAGCCTCACCATAGGACAGTCTGGCAGCATCAAAGCCTCCCTGTTCCAGTTCCCATGTTGCTTTAATTCTCAAAGCTAGTTTAACTGAGGTGTGTTCTATTTTTAAGTTTTAATGAGAACCAGTTTGCTGTATTTTAAGGGGATCGGCTCTTTAAGCATGAGGAAAAAATGTTCAAAGTGATTTTTAACAAATTAAGGATTATATTTCCTCATTAGCAAAGAAATTGTTTGTGTGAAACTATGCAAACAGTGCTAAGTTGACATGCATGTATGTCACCAAACATTTTAGTATTTGTGTACTGACCAGCACTTTTCCAGGGACAGAAGGAAGCAGGCATGGTTTTGGAGCAGAGGACTGCAAAAGAGTAGAGATTTCCATATAAAATATTAAAGTATTAGAACATTGTATATAACTGAAATTGAGAGAGAGCAGAGGGATTTTATTTTTTACATGTTGTAAAGGCCTGGCAAAGAATCTCATGCACGAAGCCGCTCAGTGTTTTCTGATGAATAAATGTAATATTTTGCATTATTCTTGAATAAACATTTTTACAAAGGATTTTAGAGGAAATAGGAGATTCTTTTTATCTCTGCAGTTTAATGGAAAGAAAAGAAATGATTACAGTGTTCCAGAATTTTCCCAAGAACAGGAAGGGAGGGAGGAGGCTCATCTGTGATTATAAATAACCGACTAGAATCTCCTCACAAATGGGACAAGCAATCCCCTGTATTGTGCTTGAAGAAAAATGTCCATTGTGAAACAAAATATTCTGCCTCCCTGATCTTCCCCCCTCTGCCTTCTGTTTCTATTTCTACCCTTTGGCAATATCTACCTTCCTGATATGACTTCTTATAATTAAAAAGTGGGATAAAAACCATTTATATACAAATGATTGGCCCGTGGAGATGAGAGTTTTAGTGACAGATGCCCAATAGAGGAGCTCAAAAAGGGACAGGCTCCTGGGGAAGTGAGTGGAAAAGAGCCTTGCAGGTCAAAGGACAAGCATCAGCCAGACCAAGAGTGCAGAGTACAACTCATGGTTCCCCATGGCACCTCCTCCCAAATATGGCTGAAAATGGAAAGTGCAGCCATGCTATGGAGCAGTTTCAATACAGATATGTATTGAATATGTTGAGACCTAGTCCAAAAAAATTCAACAAATGTAAATCACCACAGCTAAAGCTGAAACCACAGTAAGAATATTATCAAGTGATTACATGAAGTAAAGGCATTAACCAAAATTGAATATCTGCCCTGAAAGCATTCTCAGCAAATAGGAACAGAAGGGAATTTCCTCAACTAACTACAAGCAGTGAACACAAAGTCCAGCTAATAACTTAGCTAATGGTCATAGTCCGACGCCCAATGCTTTCATCTGGTGCCAAAGCCAAGGCAATGATGCCCCATAGGTGCTGTCCTGACAACCTTGGCCAGAAATAATGATCGTCTATATGCCCCAAGATTTAAAAAAAAATCTACAAAACAGCTAATAAAACTAATAAATGAGTTTAGTGACATCACAGGATAAATCTAAGTATGTATTGTACTTCTCTGTGGTGATACTAAAAAATGAATAATTGGAACTGGAGAGATGACTCAGTGGGTAAGAACATCGACTGTTCTTACAGAAGACCCGGGTTCAAATCCCAGCACCCACATGGCAATTAACAATTGTCCATAACTCCAGTTCCAGAGGATATGACTCCTTCCTCTGTGTTCTGTGGGTATTACATGACATGGGTGCACTTACATACATTCAGGCAGTACACTCATACACATAAAATAAAAATAGTTTAAAATTTTTTTAAAGTGAAAAATTGCAATTAACAAAACCTGTGGCTAGGTAGGTCATGGGCCCTAGAGGAGAAATCAGCCACTAATATCTTACTAAAAGGACACAGTGTTAAAATGGCTCCTAATGACTTATTACTATAGCCATACATTAGTGCATGTCTCAGTGCTCATTAGAGAAGTTTCTAGTAATAAAAGGCAGTTAAACACAGAGACCCACACCTGGTAAACTTGCAAAGAATAAGAGACTGAGGAACACTGTACTTTCTAAGACTCAATCACTAAACATACTGCCAAGATTTGATGTTACACAATGGAGACAATAAGTAGGTTGACTGTTGAAATAAATATTAACTGTGGGTATTATTTTTTATTAACATATATTAATTATACATGGTACTGGAGTTCATAAGGACATGTTCATATAAACTTGAATTTTGAGAGTATTAATCCTCATAGTTTCTCACCCTTTCCTTTCTCATTTTCCCCTCATTAGTTCCCTTCATTTCCCTGGACAGTTTGGCTTCTACTTTCATATCGTATATACACACATGATTTTTTAAATGATTAAAAATAAAATCACTTTATCCTAATTAACTTATAAGTATAAAAATCATACAGCCAGTTTGAGGACGTCTCTCAAACACTTGCTTATTGCCAAGCTCTGTGCATCTCGGTGAACTTCTCTACAGTTAGAAGGCCATTCCAAAGGTGTGGCACTCTACTGAGGGTTTTGTGGTTTCACTATCAGTTGCATTTTATTCACTTATCTAGTACAAGCAAAGAAAAAGAATGGAAAAAAATCCTCCATATGATGGAGTTGAAACCAGCAAAAGAAAAATAGCTTTGCATCTTATTTCTTGACTCAGGTGTCCTTTTTCCTGCACCTTATCCTCCCCCCTCACCTAATATTGTCCTCTCTTGGTCTCCTTTGTAAATGTTATAGTCCACCTACACATACACATGCTTACATATACATACATTATAGTGAGAACATGAGGTTTTGTTCTTTTTGAGTGTGAGTCACCTCACTCAATACACTTTCAAATCCATCTACTTTCATGAAGACTTCATGATTTCACTTTTCTTTGCAGCTGAATAATACTTAATTTTTTCTATGTACCACCTTTTCACTATCCATTCATCTGTTGATGGACATCGAGGTTGGTTCCATTTCCTTGCTATTGTGAGCACAGCAGCAACAACCATGAATTTGCAAATATCTCTGTGGATACAGAGTTATTTGGGTGTATGCCCCAGAGTGGAATAGCTGGGTCATATGGCACATACGATTTAATGTATTTATATAAAATCTATACAGATTAGAGAAAATATGGAATATTGGTCTTTCTGAAGCTGACTTAATTCACTTAATGTGACAATCTCCAGATGTAGCCATACTTTTTGTAAGTTGCATGATTTTATTCTTTTTTAAAAAATAATATATTTGGGGGGGGTTGGAGAGATGGCTCAACAGTTAAGAGCACTGACTGCTCTTGCAGAGAAGTCAGGTTTGATTCCTAGCACCCATATAGTGGCTAACTACCAATGGTAATTCCAGTTCCAGGGGATCCAGTGCCCTCTTCTGACTTCTGCCATCACTGCACAACATGGGTGTGCTTATATACATGTGGACAACATACACATAAAATAAAAAGTAATAAATGAAAAATAGCTATTTATTGTTTGAAAAATTCATACATATACACCATGTACTTTGATCCTCTCCCTATTATCTCTCCCCAACTTTCCCTGGGATCCACCAACCATTTCCCTCTCAATTTCATGTCCTATTTTAAATTTTTACTCTTTTTTAATAAATTTTTTATTGATTTTTCTGTATTTCATACAGAGCATCTTAATCATCTTTATACCCCTTTCCCCATTGACACCCCCCCACTGAAATTCATAAATTCTGTTATTTGTATTAAGGCCTATAGTGTCAGGTTAGTGTTCCCAGATGTCCCTCAGTGAACGTTCATCCACTGAAGTACAGTCAGTCTATCTAGAGTCCCTCCTTTTAAGAGGACCAGCTCTTCCTCACCCAGTAGTAATTAGCTGCCAACAATTCTTTGATTAAGATTGGGACCTGCTACCCATTTCCACATGTCTGTGCTGGGCTTTCATCTGAGATTGCATGGGTCTTGTGCATGCCAACACCATTGTTGTAGGTTCATATGAACAAGATCCCAGGAGTCTATAGGACTCCATTTCCATATGGTCAAGCACCTCTTCCCTGGCTTTTACAATCTTTTTGCCCCCTCCTCCACAATAGTCCCAGAGCCCTTGGTGGGTGGAGTGTAATATAGAAGTCCTATCCAAGGACCCACACTTGGCAGACTCTTATTCTCTACTCTTTGATCATTTGTGACCTGTGTTCCTGGCCCTCTGTTGCATGAGGGAGTTTCATTGATGAGAACTGAAATGCATTGGTGTTCTCTTTATCCCCTGTTCTATGTCCTGTGAGCCTTAGGTGTAGAGGTTGCATCGTAGACGTGCCACTTAGGCTTGAGCAATTCACAATGTCTGAGTGTGACAAGTTGTGGAGCTCTATAATAATCTCTGTCTGTTTAAAAAGAAGCTTCTCTGATGAGTAGTATCCCAGTAGACTGGGATATTTGTTTGTAAATATAAAGATCCATATTTTGCACACAGTAAGAAACTACATTTCTTACTGTGATAGACTTGGGGTTTTCTGGAAGATTTATGACCTCTCCAGTCATGTGTTTTTGACTATGTTTACAATACTACACATGATTTTCCTCCCATTAAGTGGGCTTTAAGTTCAATTAGGTACCTGTTTGATTACCCCCAATATAAAAGTGCCACTACTGCACCAATGCCATTTGCTGTGCTGGTCACTGATGTGGTATTAGATGTTAAAGCTGGATTTGGACCATCGATTAATGTTCTCCCTTACCAGTTTGCATAGTGCTCTCCAAGGCTATGAGAGCTAGCTTTTTTTATAGTTGAATAAAATTCCATTGTATACATATAGTACAGGCCATTGGAGAAAGCCTAGTACAGCTGTTTTGCTAAATAGATATAGTATTAAACTAATTTCTAATGACTTATTGTTATACCCATAAATTAACGCATCTCTCAACTCTCACCAGAGAAGATTTCTTATGTAGCAGATGATGATTAACAAAGAGAACCAGAACTGGGCAAAATGCAGAGTAGAAGAGGCTGCAGACTGCTTACCCCTGAATAGGACACCTATATCAAGCTCTGTCTCTCAAGGCTCAAGGAATCATTGGGGAAAATGGGGTAGAAAGATTCTAAGAATCAAAGGAGAAGGATGACCACAAGGAAACAGAATTTTCAAGAGAGCTGATCAGTTACTCATATGAACTCACAGCAATGCTGACAGCGTGGATAAGTCCCATATAAGTTCAAACCAGAACAAATCCCAGCATAGACATAGGGAAATAGGGAAGAAATCCCAACTCTACCTGGGGAACTGCCGGCAATCAGTGAGTGCTAGAAAGGCAAAGAAGGTGAGATTCAGTCTCATTTAAAGGTGAGATTCTTAGTTGGCCGAACAGTTCCAGATGAACCCACACTGAAAGGCATTTGGGAACATAAAAGGCTACATATACATGTGTGTGTGTGTGTGTGTGTGTGTGTGTGTACAGAAATTTGGTAGGTAGGAAGGAGGGCTGAAGATACAGGAGGGATATGAATATCAAAATACATTGTACGAAATTTACAAAAATTCATTTAAAATTAATAAAAACAATAAAAATTTATATCTGAACTTCAACTGTGAGTCAAAATAAACCCTTATTTAGTGAAGTTGCATCTTGTCAGGTATTTGATCACAGCAATGGATTGAGTAACTAATATAGTACTAGTTACTAAAATGGAGAAAGAATAGGGCTTCTGAGAAATGATGCTGAAGTTAAATACTGAAATACCCAAACTCATACTATATTTTAAAAGACCAGATGCATCCAATCCCCTGGAGCTGGAGTTACAGGTAGTTGTGAGATGCCCAATGTAGGTGCTGGGAAATAAACTCAGGTCCTGTGTAAGAGTGATATATTCACTCTAAGCCATTTAGCCATCTCCTAGTCCTAAAACTTCTCTGGAAAATAGAAAAAGGAACTGTGATGATAGCTCATTTGGTAAAATGCTTGTCATGCAAGCATAAGTACCTGAGTTCAATCTCCAGCACACCTGTGAAATCTAGGTGCAGTGGTCTGTGCCTGGAATGCCAGCACTGGAGAGGTGTGACATGAGGATCCTTGGGGCTAGGTTTAGTGAGAAATCCTGTCTCACACAATAAGCTAGACAAGTAAGTGAGACACCCAGTGCCATTTTCTACTTTCCACATGCTTGCACACAGCTGCGCTTGTACCCGCACCCCTCGTGAACATGTAAACATACATATACACAAAATATAAGCTGTAAGATGAAAATTTATGAAAGATTTATACCTCTAGACAACAAGAACTCCCAATTTAAAATTAAGAAGACAAATACATTACTTGCTTATCTCATTGCTGTGACAAAATGTTGCCAGGGAAGTAAGAGTTATGGTCTCTTTAACAAAACAATTTCAAAACTGGACTCAGAAGTTGGGCCATTTTTATTAGTTTGAACGAAAAATATTGAGGGGGGGAAGTTGTGACTCTGCGGGGAGGAAGATGGAAATGAGGAGAAAGTCTTACCTTTTTAATTAAGCACGATGGTTGATGGTTGGTAAGCAGCTGTGGAAAGGGGGTGGGGGCTGTGGATGGAAGTGGTAGGGTCTTCAGAGAAAGAAAGAGTGGTGTCCGAGAAAGCATGTTTGGACTCTGGGCCAGTATCGGAAAAAGAGACAGAAAGCAGGAAAAGCACAAGTTAGAACTCAGAAAAGTCCCCATGCTTAGCAGTGAAGAGCCACAAACAAGTGCGTGGAGGGGGAGGGGCTTCTGAGAAGTAATTTGCGTTATCTCATTAAGGAGATAATCATTCCTCCCACCTCCCTAGCATGAGTTCAAGTGGATCAGTTTTCCTGGGAGGAGAAGGAATCCTGGCTAGGTGGACAACTCAGCTGAATTAGTTCTTAGGAAGGAGACAATAGCATGTGATGTTCTTATCTTTGGAGCAGATCATAAAGATATGTTTCTACCTGGGCCAGAGGTATTCCATTCTTTTGATCAAGAAGAAATAACTTTCTCTTAATGGGCCACCAAAAGACCCTGATATCTTCACCTTTTCATAAGGTGAAGATAAATTCTAAGGAGAGACAATTGTAAAGCTTCCCTTTCTAGTGTTACCAGGGAGACAGGAGATAGGGTCTAAGCCGATCTTGGCCCATCCTCTGTGATCTCCAAGGATGCCAATACCTGTCTAGCTACCAACAAAAATACTCCACAAAACAACTTAAGGAGGGTTTATTCTGTCTCACAATTCCAGGGTACAGTCCACCAGGGGGGGGAGAGTGTGAGCCACTGCGTCCATAGTCAGGAAGCAAAGAGATGAATGCTGGTGCTCACCTCACTTTCTCCTTTTTGTCTAGTCTAGGATTCTATCTATGGGACGGTGCTCCACACATTCAGGGTGGCTCTTGTTTCTTCAGTTAAATCTTTCTGGAAACACTCTGATAGACACACTTGCAAGTTTTTGTCCATGATGATTTGACAATGAATTTTAATCACACAGCAAATAATCTCATTGAAGAAACAAAGATTTGAACAGATATTTTTTCAAAGATATGAATTATGTATTAGTTATCGATTATTGTACAGCAATCTAACCATAAAAGTGGGCATAGGATAGTTATAGGCACTTACTATCTCATAACTTTTATAGCTCAGGACCTAAGTACAGCTCAGCTGAATTGGCCTGTTCTCTACCAAAGTTGTAATCAGGATGTTGGCCAGGGCTGTGGTCTCTGAATCATTAGCTGGTACTTGAGTTGTTTCAAAACTGCTCGTTCACAGGACTGACAAGCTGGTGTTGGCTAATGTCAAGAGGTCTGTGTTCTTCATCCTGTAGCTCTCCCTATAGGGTTTTGGGAATGTCCTCATAACATGGCAACTGGCTTCCATCAAAATGATCAAGCCAAGAGAGATTAAAGAGAAAGCAGTAATTAGTCTTGTGACTTCATCAGAGTAGTTTTCTATGATGTCCTATTAGTTACAATATGGGAGGTAACCACATGGGGTGGGAATACCAATATCTTGGGATCACTTAGGGTTCTTCTCAGCTGTTATCTGATATAGGGAAAGCAGGTCTCCTTTCAGGATCCTCAGTCTCATTCATAAAAGAATTTAAGAATTGACACAAACAGAAGCTTTAGGACAATTTTATTAGGCTTTAAAGAAAAAATTTTCAGGGCAGATAAGCTGTGAATCTCAGCAGCTGACCTGAGAAGGAGAATGGAAGGGAGAAGGAAAGAAACCATAAAATCATGCCAACTTTGAGGCATGGAGGTCAGATATATGTCAGACTAGCAGCCACAGGTTGGGGAGGGGAAGGGAGCTTTAGAGAAAAACTAAAGAGACCTGAAAAGTTGTTACAACCCAATGTCTTAGGGAATATACGGTTAGAAAAGAGATATAAAGAAAAGAAGAGCTTACACTTTTCTGAATTATTCATACGAGAAGGAAGACTTAGGACAGCTACTTGTATGTGCCCCAGTCCATAAGCACCACATTAGGGGGCAGGGACCCTGGGCAGGAAAAGCGCACCGCACGTCTTATTAACACATTAGGTATTCCACCTATCTCCTTAGCATAACTTAAGGTGAACATGACTTCCTAGGAGAGGTCTTGACCAGGTGATTGACCTGGAAAAACTGGAAAGTTAAAGTTCCATCTTGGCCAGAGATTCTTATTTTCTTGATGAGTTCTCTCTTATGGGGCTTTTTGGCTACTGTAACATAGCCACACAGGTAGCAGAAAACATAAAAAGAAGCTCAGTATCTTAGCTGAGTGTCCCTACTAGGATGGCTCTGTGAGCGTGTGCGTGTGTGTGTGTGTGTGTGTGTGTGTGTGTATACACAGAAGTCAATTGTCAAATGTCTTTCTAAATTGCTTCTCCACCTTATGTTTTGAGATAGGGTCTCTCACAGAACATAGAGATCACCAATTTGGTTTGACTGACTGTCCAGAAAGCCTGAGGGATCCTCTTGTCTCTGTCTCCCTATTGCAGGAACTTCTGAAAAAGTTGAGAAAACAATGTTAGAGTATCAATAAGCCCCATAAATTTAACTGGTCCAGATATAAAAATGTCTAGTCTATCTATTGGAGGACGCACTTTTCCAAGTCTCACTGGTCAATTACCCAGAGATATAACCACTCCTAGGAAGGCAGGTTCACCTTAAGTTATGCTAAATAGTTGGGCGGAATACCTAGTGTGTTAATAAGGTAGTGAATATTTCCTGCCTGGAACTAGCTCAGAGCACCCCCACAGAACTTCCAGACCAGCCACAGTCATGTAGGCCTCTGTAAGTCTGTCCACTTTCCTGAACTCTTCAGGAAAATGTAATTTCTCCTTTTCTTCTTCATGCCTTTCTTCTTAAACATGCTTTCTTTAAGGCTTTGGGCTGCCCCTAGCATCTTGTATTTCTTCACTTTTTCTCTAAAGCTTCCTTCTCCCAGCCATGTGGCTGCCAGTCAGCCATGTGTCTGACCTCCATCAGGCTCTAAACCTGCATGGCTTCCATAATTTTCTTTCCTTCTTCTCACTATTCACCTCCTCGAGGCAGCTGCCAAGATTACCAGCTCGCCTGCCCTGAGGATTTTTTTCTTTAAGATTCTAATAAAGTTGTAAAAGCTTCCATTTGGGTCCATTCTTAAATTCTTTCATGAATGAGACTAAGAACACTCTAGGGGATCCTCTTTCTCCCCATTTCATCAATAAGGGTCCAGGTGAAGGCGAGAGAGTTTATTTACACCAGCTGGCTGACACTTGGATTATTCCATAATGGCAGCAGCCCCAAACTTAAGTTTGCAGGGCAATTTAGAGAAAGCAAGCAAGTAAGGCATTCCAGAAGTGTATAGCAGTAGTTAAGTAAGTAGTTACGCTTAAGCGTGTGGTTGCAAAAGATCACAAGAATATAGCAGCTTGGCAAACAGAGATATCAATGGTGAGCAGACCAGTAATAAACTGCAGGGGGCAGGGGAAGACTCCTGTTTACCTTCCTCATTTTTCTTTTTATTTCTTCCTATCTTATCCTGGGGGCTTTCCATGGTTCTAGTTTCTTAGCAACTTTCCTATTATTAGTAAACTTCCATTTACCACCACATCCCAAGAGCTGGGATTACAGGTGTTCTCTATTTTGCCTAGCATTTTACATGGGTGTTGGAAATCCAAACTCAGGTCCTCCTCCTTACAGGAAAAGAAGTTTACTGACTGAGTCATCTGTCTTTCTGTAGAATTGCTCTAAACCCTGACCTCACAAAGCCCTGATAAGGATGTCAAGCAACTGGGACACTCATATATTGCATCTGGGAATGGAAACTGACACAACTGTTGTAAACCAATTTAGTAGTTTTTCATAAAGTGAAGCTCCTAGGCATTTAAACAACACAGCTCTGTACAAAGAATTGTATATAAATGCTGATGACACCTTCACTCATAACCAATCACCCCAGTGATAGAGACAGTAAGATGGCTCAGTGGGAAAGGCATCTGCCTCCAAATCTGACCATCTGAGTTTAACCTCCAGAATCCACAGGGTGGAAGGAGAGAAACAACTTTTGCAAGCTGTCTTCTGTCCTCCACTGAAGCACCATGGCACAAACACCCAGCAACATACATGCAAGAACACACATACACATATGCACACACACACATACACACACCCCAATAAAATGTTTTTAAAAAGACTTATTAGCCTAGAATGGATAATCAATCTTGAAACATCTTTAAAGTGGGATTTTTGTAACTCAGGAAGGAACCTTGTATACATGTAAGCACAGCTAAGTTTCGAAAACATTATGCTAGGTGAAACAAACCAAACACAAAGGCTATATGGGATACATCTTATATTACATTTCTCACTGCCATAGAGATAGGAATCACACCAGTGATATCAGAGGCTGAGAACAAACAGCAAGAGAGGATTGACTACAGAGGGCCTTTGGAAACTCTCAGGGAAGATGGAAATAGCCTTTACCTTGCTTGTGGGAGTGATTTTACTACCATAGGCACACATTTTTCAAGTTTTATCTAACTATGCAACTTCAGAGAGTAACTTTTTCTATAGATTCTGTAAATTGTAATAAACATGACTTAATATAATAAAAAGTAATCTAAATATCACAACAAATTCCATATTTCATTGTCTCTATGAGAGGTGTACATTTAAATGTTAAGCAAGAGACTATTATTTTAAGGGAAATTGTAAGAAGAAAGCTGTTTGGCAATGGAAAGAAACATCAGAGATTGTGCAGAAGGGAAGAGATAGTACACTGTCCACGGAATCAGAACCATGACATATGTACCTGCAGAAAGAGATGTATTTTTTGTTTTTGTTTTTTTATATTTTGAAATTTTTTATGACAGTCTCCTTTGACCATCTGCATGTAACCTTTTGGAGGAGGTCCTAGGCAGACAAGGGACAAAAAAAAAAAAATCTATCCGATCAGTATAGATAAGAGAGCGCATGTTACAAAAATAAAAATCAAAACCAAGGTCATTCACATGCATCTCAGTGGAAGTAGAGCCACTTTTCATGTTAACACAAGTCCCCAAATCACAAGCTCAGCCTACTGAGTATCATGACCCTAGGTCCTTACTTGTCTAGTAGTTGTTAACAATTTACTACAGTTTCTATGTCTCATTTTAAGAAAGAGATGTATTTTATGAGTTGGTTCATGTGCTTGGGAGGCTTGGGAGTCAAGAAGGAGATGAGGCCTGTCTTAGTTCCTTTTCTGTTGCTGTGATAAAACACTGTGACCAAGAGTACATAGAAAAGGAAGAGTTCATGTAGCTTACAGTCCCAAAGGAAGGGTCAAGAGTCCATCATAGTGGGGAGGCAAGGTGGCAGAGGTGGCTGGGGTAGGAGCAAAAGTTTAGCCCTCATATCTTGAAGCAAGCACAGGAAGCAGAATGACTAGAGATCCCAGCAAGGCTTAAGAACTCTCTAAGCCTGCCCCCAGTGATGTGCTTCCTTCAGCAAGGTCACACTTTCTAAGACCTCCACAAACAATGCCACCAACTGGGGACAAAATATTGAAATACTTGGAGCCTATGGGGGGCATTCTCATTCAAACCACCACACAGCCCAAGTCCATAGACAATTGGTGGTAGAAGCAGGAGGATCCTGCCACACAGAAAAAGGCAGAGGCTATGAATGTGCTGAGAATTCCCTGTGTCTAGGTGAGATCTCATGCTTTATCTGGTCAGTCCTTCAACTCATTAGATGAGGGTCACTCACATTAAGGAGGGCAATCCGCTTAACTGAAAGTCCATAGATTCAGACAAAAATTTCAACCCAAAATGCCCTCACGGAAATATCCACAACAAATGTTTGGCTACCAGATGGATGCTGTGGCTCTTTCAAATTGACACATGAAATTGACCCTCATGGGAGGAGATTGATTGACTGGGAATGGGCATCAAGAGGCTGTTAAAGTGACAGAGATACTTTGTATCTGACTTGGGATAGTACTAAACTGGTATAAACATTTCTTAAAACTCACTTAGTGGTAAACTTTATATCTGTTCACTGTTGTATTTAAAAGGCATAGAATTTTTAAAAATCTAAAATGAGGCCCTGGGTAGCTATGTTAAGACTGATGTGATAGCTCATACAGCAGGTGGTATGTATGTGTGCTTACATGTGTGTGTGTGTGTGTGTGTGTGTGTGTGTGCGTGTGCGCGCGCGCGTGTTCATGCAGGGGGTGTGATGGAGAGTTTGTTTCCCATAATGATTTTTTTCCACTTGTCTCTTGCTTGTTCTTGAACCACCCACACCAGTATCAAAAACCTGCCGCCCCTCACTCACCACCATTTTTAAGAACCCATTTTCTTTCCCCAATTCTTTGAGAGTGTGTGGGTTTCTCCTGTTCTGTTCTCCTTTTTAAGTGAGTACTAATAAGACCATTATCTCTCCCCTTTACCAGAATAGAGAGACAAAATGTATGCTTAGTCTTAAGAAATGACTCAGGAGGTAGGAAGATAATTTAATTGCATATTTAATGGAGGAATTTTGGAAGAAGGCATACACAGTTACTATTCTAGTCATCCAATTTTACTCAGAGTTCTACATAATTTTCCCAGATGGAATTCATGTCATTAGAGGACAAAGCAGTGGGATCTTTAAGCTTAGTAACTGGTCTTTTTATGGTTTATCCAAGGACAAAATATACAATATGGTGCTTATTTTAAATACTGAAAACATCTTGAATTTGTATTGAAACACTGAAGTGCTTAGTTTAACATGTAACCAATATTTAAGAATAATTCTCTAGATCCAGGCAAATATTTTTGCACTGAAAGTAATCTCATTAAAGAAATGTACAAAATATAAATTTGAGTGCACTGAAAAATAACAAATTTTGTTAAAATTTTTCAATAATCTCTTTTTGCTTCTTTGGCCAGGAAATAGAGAGTAAGGAATCATCCAAATTCATTCTTGAGAAGATGCTGATATTATTGTTTCAAATTATGTACTATCCTAGTTTAATTTCTTTTCCTCTGTTAAAATATTAACCAAAAAAGCACTATGGAGAAGAAATGGTTTCTTTGGCTTATACCTTGCAGTCCAAATGGGGACACCTTAATTGGGGAAACCATGATGGAGGGTGAGACAATGCGAGAGATAAATAATGCCTAGCTAGTTTTAAAAACCAGAGGGAACCATATTACTCCAACAACCTACTGACAAAGTATACATAACAGATCAAGAAATAGTTGTCTAGGTAGGGTTTATCTAAAACCAATTGGTCTTTGCCCAAGATGTATCTACATGACACACAGTAATTAAAAGTACCAGACTGGTGGAACTAACCTTCTTGGATGTTTAACAGACATACCTTGAGACCTATACTAATTTGGTGAGAGGGACATAAAGGACAGTTTTTACTCCTTGCCCTCCTAGGTCAACTAGTTCCAGGGGATTATGAGCATCTATCAAAACGTCCTGTAATTATGGTGGATCACCTGGCCTCTTGATCAAGGAGGCCAAGGAGACCCCATGAGATGGACATGAACCAGTCAGTGTCCAGTCTACAAAGAGGGGGTCAACACAGAGGAATCATTTCCTCCATTCTTCTAAGCAAGCCAGCCATTGTCAAGCAGGACTTTTGACTTATCTTCACATAGGCGGAACTGGTAAAAGAATGGAGCCAGGGGCTCCTCCCAAGCCCATGTGACCCCTGAGGAACAGATCCCCAAATTACCTTAAGAGTAAAAATAAATTGGTTTATCTAGGCCAACTGTATGGCCTTAAACACCCAAAAGAAACGTATAACCAACAATTAAAGGGGCCAATAAAATTTTTATTTATTTATTTTTTTTAATTAAAAGAAGCATTTCATTACAACAGCATTAACCTATTCAATAACATTTTTCTGAGCTAGAGTACATCTCTTTCAAAATTGGCTGTACATTTCTAGGTTTACAGATGAATTATTACGCTTATATAATCTTTT
>NW_008329134.1:188778-189199 GCF_000622305.1 Nannospalax galili
TAGTTCTGCTTCTTTTATTTTTGAGCTTTATGTGTCTTTGTGGTTTACTTTTTGGGTATGAAGAGCTAGTTCGTCTAAGCTTCTGGTTCTCTTTTGATTTTATATTGTCGTGGCCAGACTGATTTTGTTTTCAGGAGTTCCGCGGTTGCCCAATTCCAAAGTGGGTCAGAAGTTTTCAGACTTTCTCCTTTGGTCTGGAATCTTCTAAGAATGATTTTGGCCTCAGGAACCTGGGTGTTGGACTGACCTGAGATCCTGGCCGTGGCCGTGCCATGCAGGGATGCAAAGGCAGATGCGGTGGGAAGAAGCCCCAAGGTTTCCCAGGGAGTGGTTTGAGTAGCTGGGTTGTACTGGATGCAAAGGATCAGGGAGAGGAAAGGTAAGCCTCGGAGCCCCAGAAAGAGGCTGTCAGCCCCAGAAA
>NW_008329134.1:190522-190858 GCF_000622305.1 Nannospalax galili
GGGGCCAGGACCAGAAGCGGTGCTCCTGGGGCCCAAGAAAGTCACTCAGTTGGTCTGGGTGAGAAGGATCAGGAAGCAGTATTGGTTCCCCAGGTGCCTGGGGCCCCAAGACTAGGAATGGCGCAGGTCCCAAACTGGGAGTAGCGAACAGCCGGGGAGATGGAAGGGTGAATGTGGCTTGGGGAGTCAAGGCGTGGAGGGCTGCTCTTTAGACTTATCCCAAGAGGCCTGAGGATAGGAGTCACCAATAAAATTTTTAAGAGTCCATATGTGTAGGTAAAGGCTACATAACAAGCAACAATGCCAGATAGGAGACACCTTCTTTTGAGTTGTTGG
>NW_008329134.1:190969-191208 GCF_000622305.1 Nannospalax galili
AATTTACATCATGCTAATTAGTAGAGGTGATAAACATTACCATTGAAATCTACCCTATGACTTTATAGACATACACAAGAGCCAAGGATCCAAGTGCAACCAGTTATGACTAGTAATAATCAGATACATACAGATTAGAGATGCATGCACCAACATCTCAGTGTTAGTAGCGATAACAATGAGTCTTTCTGCAAGGAACAATATATTCTAAAATGAAATGGAGATCTTTTTCAAAGTTT
>NW_008329134.1:191673-217028 GCF_000622305.1 Nannospalax galili
AGGTTATTATGTTTTTTTAAGAAATTAAATTATAATCTAACCCCTCACTTGCTTGTTTGTGAAATAGAAATTGATATCAATCTATCAGTTTATCTATCCATCTGTTTTAGTTTGCTTTGATGTTGCTGTGATATGACACTGACCAAAACCAACTTGGGGAGGAATGGGTTAGTTTCATCCTACAGTTTACAGTCCATCATGAAGGATAGCCAAGTCAGGGACTCAAGGCAGGATCTGGAGTTAGGAACTGAAGTAAGACCCTGAAGGAAACTGCTCACTAGCTTGCTCCCCCTAACTTGCTCAATTGCCTTTCTTTTTAAAAAATATTTTATTTACTATTTCATTTTATGTGTATGAGTGTATTTCCTGCATGTATATAAGTGCACCCATGTCATGCAATGAATGAGGATGTCAGAAGAAGGTACTGGATCCTTTAGAACTGGAATTATGGATGGCTGTTAGCCACCATGTTGGTGCTAGGAACCAAACCTGGGTCCTCTGCATGAGCATCCAGTATTCTTAATGGCTGAGCCATTTCTCCAGTCCCAAGAACATTTACCTTTGATAGAACCATAATGAGATATTTACAGGTAAATATTTGTAGGATAGCCAAGTCAGGGATTCAAGGCAGGATCTGGAGGCAGGAACTGAAGTAAGACCCTGAAGGAAAGTGCTCACTAGCTTGCTCCCCCTAACTTGCTCAATTGCCTTTCTTTTTAAAAAATATTTTATTTACTATTTCATTTTATGTGTATGAGTGTATTTCCTGCATGTATATAAGTGCACCCATGTCATGCAATGAATGCTTTGGAAGTTAGAAGAGGGCACTTGATCCTTTGGAACTCGAGTTATAGACAGTTGTTAGTAACCTTGCGGGTGCTGAGATTTGAACCCTGGTCCTCTGCAAGAGCAGCCAGTGCTCTTAATTACTGAGCCATTTCTCCAGCCCTCTTCATTTTTAAAAAATATTTTGTTTATTATTATTTTTTTATGTGTATAAGTGTTATGCTTGCCTGTAGGTAAGTGCACCTGTGTTGTGCAATGTCTGCAGAGGACAGAAGAGGCTATCGGATCCCCTAGAACTGGAGTTACGGACAGTTGTTAGTTGCCATGTAGGTGCTGGGATTCAAACCTGGGTCTCCAGCCCCTAACACTACCTTATTTTTAAAAATATTTTTATTGTTGTTTTTTTTTTTTTACATTTTACATAAGAGAATTAACTCAAATTTAGATCCCTTTCCCCATCTGTATCCGCCCACACTTCCCCACCAGATTTCATGCATTTTGTCATATTCATTAAGTCCTGTCCAGTCAAGCATTTGTTCTCAGATATCCCTTGGTGCAAGTTCATCCCCTGGAGTCTAGTCAACCTATCTTGAGTCACTCCCTCACCCAGCAGTCATCAGGTGCCAATTGTTCCTCAGCTGGGGTTGGGGGCCTGTTGTCCATTTCCCTCATTCTATGCTGGGTATTCGTCTGATTAAATTGGCATGGGTCTTGTGCATGCTGCCACCATTGTTGCAGGTTCATATGAGCAAGTTCCTAGAGGTCTGAAAGCCTGTTTCCTTATGCTCATGCACCAGTCCTCGCTCTTGCAATCTTTCTGGATTTTTTGGGGGGGCGGTGTCTGTTGTGATGTTTCCCCTTTCTTCTCTAATTTTCTTCATTTGGATTTGCTCATTCTTTGTTTTGGTTAACTGGGCTAAGGGTGTGCTATCTTGTTTAACTTTCCAGAGAACCAGCTCTTAGATACATTGATTCTTTGTTTTGTTTTCTTTGTTTGTATTTCATTAATTTGCTCACTGATTTTTGTTATTTCTTCTCCTCTATCAGGTTTGGGTTTTGTATGTTCTTGCCTTTCCAGAGCCTTCAGTTGTACTGTTAGGTCATTTATATGTGCTCTTTAATGTAGGCACTTAGGGCTATAAAATTCCCTCTAAGGACTGCTTTTAAAGTGTCCCAGAGGTTTTTGTGCTGTAGTAGCATTTTCATTTAGTTCCAGGAATACCTTTCTTTCTTAATTTCTTCTTTTTCCCATTCATCATTCAGGAATGTGTTGTTTAATCTCCATGAGTTCATGTAGTTAATAGAACTTCTTTTGCTGTTGATTATAAGCTTTATTGTACTGTGTTCTGATAGAATTCATGGAATTATTTAAAAATTTTTGAATTCTCTGGGGTTTTTTTTGTGCCCCAGTCAATTTTAGAGAAACTTGCATGGGATCTGATCAGAAAGTATATTCTTTGGTGCTTGGATGGAATAGTCTGCAGATGTCTGTTAGGTCCATTTGATGTAAGATGTCATATAATTCAGTCGTTTCTGTTCATTCTTTGACCAGTTGGTCATCTGTCTTTTGGAGATTAGTGGGGTATTGAAATCACTTCCTATTACTGTGTTGGGATTAATTTGTTTTATAGTTCTATAGTACTGTTTTTATGGTGCATATATGTTCATTATTGTAATATCTTCTTGGTCAAGTGTTCCTTTGATTAAAATGAAGTGACTCTCTTTCTCTTCTGATCAGGTTTAATTTGAAGTCTCTTTTGTCAGATATTAGAATTACAATACCTGCTTGCTTCTAGTGCCATTTGCTTGGAATATTTTTTCCATCCTTTCATTGTAAGATAGTGTCTATCCTTGAAGGTGAGATGAGTTTCTTGAATACAACAAAAAGATGAATTTTCTTTCTTAATTCATTCCACTAGTCTGTGCCTTTTGACCGGGGAGCTGAAGCCATTGATATTTAGCGTTATTATAGAAAGATGTATATTGGTTACTGTCATTTTAATTGATTTGTGTTCTTGGTGCTATTTTGTGGTTCTCTAATTATACCTTCATTTGTTTTCTTTCTGTAACCTCTTGGGTATAGTCATCCCTATCTTTTGTCTTTTGTATTGCTTCAAGTATTCTCTGTAGGGTTGGTTTGGTGGACATGAATTCTTTTAGCCTATTCATGTCATGGAAAATTTTTCATTCCCCTTCAACTATAGTAGACATTTTTACTGGGTAAAATATTCTGGTTTGGCATGCACAGTCATTTAGAGCTGAGAATACTTTGGCCCAGGCTCTTCTGGCTTTTAGCTTGCATTGAAAAGTCAACAGTTATTCTAATGTGTTTTCCTTTATATATAACTTTTTTTCTCCTGCAGCTGTCAGTATCCTTCATTTGTTTTGTACATTTAATGCTTTACTATGATATGCAGAGGGGTGTTTCTGTTCTGGTTCTGTCTAATTGGTTGTGCTGGATAGTTTTAGTGTCAACTTGACACATCTGGGTTGAGGGAGCCTCAATTGGGGATTGCCTCTATTGGACTGGCCTGTGGCCATGTCTGAGGGGCATCTTCTTGATGAGTGATGTGGGAGGGCCCAGCCCACTGTGGGTGGTGCCACCCCTGGGCAGGTGGCCTGTGTTGCATAAGAAAGCAGGCTGATCAGGGGCCAGGGGAACAAGGCAGTAAGCAGCCTTCCTCCATGGGCTGTGCTTCAGCTCCTGCTTCTAGGTTCCTGCCCTGAGTTCCTATCTTGGGCTCCCTGATTAACTGCGACCTGGGAGATGTAATCTGAAATCTGAAATCTGAATAAACCCTTTCCTCCCCAAGTTGGTAGTGGTCAGAGTGTTTTGTCACAGCAATGAAGAAACAAACCAGGACGTTGGTGTTCTATGTATTTCTTGTGTCTGTAAAGGTATGTCTTTCCTTAATTTAGGCAAGTTTTCTTCTATAATCCTGTTGAAAATCTGGTCAATGTCATTGACCTGAGATTCTTCTTCTTCCTGTATGCCTGTGATGGATAGATTTGGTCTTTTCATGGAGTACCACATTTCCTGTGTATTCCATTCCTGTGTTAAAAAATAATTACAGTCTTTTCTTGAGGAGTCCAGTTCTTCAACTTTTTTGTCTAGTCTTGATATTCTGTTTTCCATTTCATTCATTCTGCTTATGAGTCTTTCTCCTCTCTTTTCAAATTGACTTACCGTGTTTTTCAGTTCCATCTTCACTTTGACTTGGGCTTTTTTCAATATTTCTATTGCTATTGTGAATTTACTTTTCAAGTTCTGAATTGTTTTCTTCTTTCATTAAGTCACAAATTTGTTTTCTTGAGCTTCTGTCACAAGTTTATGCTCATCTTCTTTGAGTTTTGTGTGTTCTTTAAGTTCTTTGATCACTTTTATGATTGTTTTTAAATTCTTTGTAATGGGGTTCCTCAGGGTAGTTCTCATGGTAGTACACTTCTGGAGGACTGGTGGGTTTTGCATTGCCATTTGGGTATATGGATGTTTTCTGTTGGTTGTGTTTTCAATAGGAAACTATTCTGCCTTTGTTTAGTTGAAGTTTGGTTCCATTTATATCACTGATGTAGCTCGATTGCTTTTTGTTTAGTTATGAAAATTTAGTTGGTATTACCTCAGGTTCTCAAGGGGAGTAGACTAACTCTGGATAGTAGGCAGGTCTGTGGCAGGCAGATCAGGAGGGGTCCAAGGGCAAGTCAGGTATAGGGACAACCCATGGAGGTCTAACAAAGCTCAAACAAAGCTGGAGAATTAAGTTAGTCTGGGTACAGGGGATCAGAACATAGTGGGCATGTCTGAACTAAGAGGGTAGTCCAGAGATCTGGTGCAGAAAGATCAGGAGGGTGCCTAAGCCCAAGGAAGAAGGGGGACCCAGTGTGGGGAGAGAATGAATCTGCTCAGGCTTCAGAGAAATTCAGATATGTTTCTTTTTTGGTATTTTTGAGACAGGGTCTCCCTGTAGCCCTGGCTGGCCTGGATTCGCTATGGAGACCAGGCTGGACTTGAATTCACAGAGATCCACCTGCCTCTGCCTCCTGAGTGCTGGGATTAAAGGCTTGTGCCACCATGCCCAGCCCAGATACCTTTCTTATGCAGCCCAGGCCCACCCTGGTACCACCTACAGTGGGCTAAGCCCTCCTATATCAATTAAGGAAATGCCTCACAGACATGCTCACACCCACAAGACCAATCTGAGGGAAGAAATTCCTCAGCTAAAGTTCCTACTTCCAGATACTCTAGTATGTGTCAAGTTGACAAAAATTAAGTAACATATACACCAACTTGTGAGAATAAGCATCTAGCTAGCGTTTGGAAGAACATGCCCAAATTTGTACTAATCATTTATCCCTTTTAGTTTTTCTGGGAGGACACAGACTGCAGACTGTCTCCTTATGTGTTATTAGACCAAGACTTTTTCTGCCATGAATTAGGCATAGGACTTCTCTGTAACCTAAATTGGGGACTCTATTAAAAGTTATATCAGGCTAGAGGTTGGAGGAAGTATTTCCTGTCTTATACACAAAGAGATAGGGGTTTCTCTTAAAAGTTTTAAAACCTACCTGCTTTCTTTGCTGCCATCTCAGCTCTCTTTTGGATCCTTCTTGGTGGTGGAGAGCTAGGACCTCAGTAGCTTTTATTTTGAAAATCTTAACATGCCACATGGAGATCTGCTCTCTTTAGCACCCTGATGTCTATGAGCACTGCCCCGGTGGAGATATGCACATGGATGACAACTTCTATCTCATCTCCTCTGCCAGATAACTGATTCATTCAAAGTCTCAAAATAAACCTTTTAACAATTTTTTTTCTGTTCTAAACTTCTGACACATTAAATACTATTGTGTATCAAAAGCATAAGAATTCTATTTTCTTAAAAAAAGGGAATTTGTGAGTAATTTAGATAAAATTCTTGTTGCTTGGCAACTCATACTTCAAACAAAACAAATAACTGGACAATGTATAATTGAAATAAGCAAGGGAGAATCTTTAATTTGACACTTGTGTTAATCTATTATTCATGACTGAACCCAATAATCTTTTTAAAAATGCTTTATTATTTTTATTTTATATGTCTGAGTGTATTGTCTGCATGCATGCAAGTGCACCTGTGTCATGCAATGCCCACAGAGGTCAGAAGAGGGTTTCAGATCACCTGGAAATGGAGTTACAGATGGTTGTAGCTGCCATGTGTGTGCTGGCACTGGAACCTGGGTCCTCTGCAAGAGAACTAACTGCTCAGCATCTCTCCAGCCCTCTAATAACCTTTAGAAAAAGTGGAGAGTAATGTTTCACCATTGGTGACTTTTTAGTAGCACATAGAATGACCCTCTCAGCCTGCTATTTCTCTCCCCAGTAATTTTCTTTGAAGTAAATTTCTCAGACTTTGTAGTTCCTATTATTTGTAGGTCAACCTAGATTCTGGTCTAAAATGAGAATCATTCTTACTTTAGCTAACCCATAAGCACTTGAAAGAGAAGATAGCTTTTTTCTCTAAAATAATGCATATCCTAAATTATGCTAGGCCCCATTAATGTTACTAGAAAAACAGATTACACAGAACATCACAGCTAGCAAAAGCCTAGCATCATAGACACATAGATTTTTAACTTGAATTTGAATCTTCGTGGATGATAAAATTGGGCAGATTTGTATTTTGTACATTTACACTTTCCATCAAGCCAAGTGACCACTCTTCCCTTGTCCCCCTGGAGCTGAAAGACAGTCTCCCAACTTTTGTCCTGACTTCATGTATCCAATGGTGAGAAACAGATTATGACTTTTTTCTGTAGGATATATATTCTGTGTCTAACTGCCCCTCACACATACACATTTATTTTCCCTTGAGAAATTTTTTCCCCTTTTCTAACAAAATAAGAGATGACAGTGAAATAGATACAAATTTGAGGTGTTTGCGGCACAATCCTACCCTCACTGAACTCACATAAAACTGTGTCTGTACCTCATAGTATCCTGGTGCCCATTTCCAGTCTTTCTGAAAGTGGTTCCCTACTTAAAGGGAACCTAGTTAAAGTACATTCCTGGGTCTTATTACCCACAGTTTCTGATTCAGAAAATTTGGGCAAGATACCAAAAATATTGCATGGCAACAGTTTATTAGGTGATGCTAATAATGACCCAAAGGCTACTCTGTGAGAGCCATGGAGTCCTAGAACACCCTGCACTTAATAAGGGAAAATGGGAAAAAGATTAATGGTAAATTATTTTTTCTTAGGTGAATTATTCTTCCCATGATTTTAATGGTGGTTAAAGTGGATTTATAATTAGAACAACAATGAACCAGCACAGAGAGTACCAAAGTTTTCCTCTTACTGGTTTAGTCTTAGAGTTTTCATATCTTAAGGCATTTCACTGAACTGGGTACCTGGCTCTAAATAAAGCACCAGCTTTTGTGCACTATAGGGGGAACCATGCAGAAAACAGGTGCTGCTGCCTTCTCTAATGCAGTGCACAAAGGCCTCTCATCATGAACACGATATTCACACAGGAACAACACGCTGAGAGATACTGCTTCTTTGATGATTAGATTTATTTTAAGAATCACTGAAGGCATGATCATTGACGTCGCTTAAAATTTCCCAGCATTAGTTTTGTCTGGCCAAATATTTTGATAAAGTGAGAATTTAGTCTAAAAGTCAAGGATTGGCAAGAAAAATGTGGTTTGTGAGACCAGACTGGGCGTTTTATCCGGTTTGGCTAGGTGCCGGAGCGACTTTCAGAGCTGCGTTAAGTTCTCTTTGAGTAACTCCTTTATCACCTGTATCGAACTAGTGCCCAAATTCTCCCCACCACCACCCCCATTTGGCAATAGCCAATAGTATGCTCTTTGAGATTTTGTCTAGATCTTTACTTTCTCACAAAAACAACCTTCATGCTCCTTTTTTAGACTCTTTATAGTCACGATTTGAAATGGCTACTCCACCCTTCCCCGTCGTACCTTACGTTTATCCAACCTCTCTCTACATAACATTCTCTGGCATAAACATTCTCTGTACATTGACTCCATTCCTTTGTTAAAATTGGGCATGTTGAATATTGAAGTTAACAATATTTGACATTTGGTATCTTATCCTTTTATTTTTTTCTCAGTGAATTTAGAGACATAACTGTGGCACATTTGTGGGTAGAGTACAATTCACCTCTTAAGCACGGTTGTAAGCTGGGGAAGTAGCTAAGTCAAGTGCTTTCCTTACAAGCATGACGACTTGTGTTTAATCCCCAGAATCCACATTTAAAAAAAAAAAATCTTTTGTGGTCACATGCACCTGCTATCCCAGTGTTAGGGACTCAGAGAGGCAGGTCTTTGGGACTTGCTGGTCAATCTAGCTTACTTGGTGAGTTAAAGACCAGTGAGAGACACTGTCTCTGGAACAAGATGGATAAGACCTGAGGAATGAGACCTGGGATTGCCATCTGGTCTCCACATGTATGCACACATATACACAAGGGCAATAACCAAAAAAATGTTTTAAATCTTGACGGGAAAATATTTTTTTAATTTCTTACTATATAAAACCCAGCAAGCACCTAATATTTGTCATGTATTTCTCTCTTAGTTACAAATATGTGTGTTTTTCTAAAAAAAGAAATGGAGATGAACATTTGGATGGTTAGAGCATAGTGGTTATTTTAATGTTTAGGTATTTTTGAGGTTTTATAATGCATATGCACTGTTTTCATAACAATCATTCTAAAGCACAAAGAAACAAAATGAAAATACAAATATGTTTACATGAAAATCATTCATATGAGGGAGAGTTTGAATTTTCTGCTTTTTTATGCCTTTTTTACACTAGTACTAAATAGAATTTGAATTTAATATCAGTGAGAATTAAACAGTATTAAATACTTAACAGTACTAAATAATAGGTATTTGCATTTAGTATCTAAGTGTATAAAATTAATGTTTAGAATTAATATTTTAAGCAATGTGTGCCAACTATGTTTACTTCCAAAAATTCCACTTTTCAGCATAAAATCTTTAGAGTTTACTATTTCCTAGTACCCAAACTGTGGTACACCTAGCCTGGAAACCAAGTCTTCACAACCTAGGACTTGTAGGTTACTGTCTTTCATTATCCACACTGCCTCTGAATGTGGTTCACATTCTGTCCTGCCTGTGATCACACTTCAGCATTCCCTAACTCTTCCTTGACTTTCCCTTTCTGCATGCTCACACTCACTTTTCTTGTAAGGCCAATGCCATTTGCTGAAGGCCTTCTATTTTCTCCTAATTCTGCCATCTTTGTACATTTCAGGTGAACTTTTTCTCCTGTTACTATTTGTGCACATGTGTCTTCTCAACTTTATTGTACATGTCTTATAGAGCACAGGAACAAAGCAGCCTCTGATAGCTGAACTGACATAATTATTCTCAAAATACATATAGTCACTCACTTGTGGAAAGAAAAGTAGATGTATGAATTCTGCTTGGTCATCTACTGGCTCCACACATTTTTACAAGTTCCTTTACCTCTCTGTAACTCATTTTTCTTCTTTGAACAGTTAAGGAAAATGGTGATTATGTAAGTGAAGACTAAATTAGGCAATTACATAAAGAACCCATTAGTAGAGTACAGATAGTCTGCTATCATGTCAAATGCAGTGGTGTAGCACTATTGTTGACCTGCCAGGGATCAGTTTGGAGGTGAGTATCATTAGGTAAAGGGGAAGCTCTGTCAACCTCACGTGGTGCTTCCTAGGCAAACACAGTCTCTGTAGTTGACCTAGATGATGAAAAGGGGAGAAAGAGAAAGTTGGACCAGATTTGCACATATCAATTCCTCTTCCTTTCTACTACACCTACTTTTAGCTGCAAAGGAGTCTGGAGGTTTTTTTTGGGGGGGTGTTTTAAAAAAATATTTTCTTTATTATTTTTATTTTATGTGTATGAGTGTATTGCCTGCATGTATGTGAGTGCACCCATGTCATGCAATGCTGCAGAGGTCAGAAGAGGGCTTCAGATTCCTCCAGAACTGGAGTTAAGGATGGTTCATAGCCTCCATGTGGGTGCTGGGACTTGAACCTGGATCCTCTGCAAGAGTAGTCAGTGCTCTTAACCACTGAGCCATCTCTCCAGGACCGAGTCTGGAGTTTTCAATCTCTACTGTGCATTGTAATGCAAGTCAGGAAGAAGTCTGTTACTAAAAGGGTATGGGAAAGAAGTAGCAATCAGAATAAAATCAGGACTCCGATCCTGAAAGAGACTGCAGTCCAAACACAACTGTGATGAATGCTCATAAAAACTCCCGAGAGACCGACTTTCTGGTAGCTATTTGATCATTTCAGTGCATGCCTTCTATCTAAAGGTGCACTGCATATACCCCTTGCTCAAATTATTTAGTCCTCTCTAAGGATTGAGTCTCTGTCTTATATAATATTTAATGTGTCTTCTACTTTTTTGCTTTATTCTTTCTCTTAGGTCAAATAAAAGAAAGCTACAATACCTGTGAACTCAATACATTTCAATTATCTACTGAAGACTCTTTAGAATGTGCAATTGAATATTAGAAATGTGATGTTTGTATGACGTTTGTTCCATACTTGATGGTAGAAGTCTCTTGAAAGCAGAGAATGTCTGTTTCAAAATCTGGCTAAGATTTTGTCCTACAATAGTCTAGATGTAATAATCCCTAAACGCTATGCAATGTCCTCTGCCAGTAACACCATAGGCTTAGTACCACATTGTCTTCTGTGTCAGTGTTATTGTCTGTCACTTGGAGGGCCATGAGGCACACGGTAAATAAAGAAGCATTCTGTATATATTCTTTACATCTTTATTAGATTTCTACAATTTTATTTTAAAACAAAATTTCATATTAACACCTACATTTAAACAGAAGGGTACATTAATTAAATGCCTTGTCCTAACTGTTATAAGCTCTGTTAGAAAAATAAACATCTCACAATATACAGTGTCAGCTTTTTAATAAATACACAAATCGGAAGTTAGTAGTCAATCAGAGTTATGTGAACAGATTCATAGTGTAGTAGGCAAAATGGTTTCATTCTCAGTCGTCCACATTATTTAAGGCAATTTTACCTTATGTATAATCCAAAGCCAGAAAGAATACAAAACATGTTCAGTAATCATTTGTTTTCTTAGAGCTATTTTATATTCAGACACTTTAAAAATACATTCTATATTAAATTTCTTTTTACAAAGGCAGTACATGTTAAGTGAAACAAAATAAGGTTATGTTATTGATAATTTAAAAACATTTCTGTTTTTGCAGAGGTTAAAAAACCTTTTTAAAGTAGCTAGTAAATGTAAAACAGTTTTACGGATATGTTAAATATACACAAAATGAACTTCTATATTAATAATGTGCAAATTTATACTTATAATTTAGAATGAAAATATTTTTACTCCATATTTTTAATAAAAATATCTATGTACCATAGTTGTTGTGCAGACTTCTTATGAAAATCACATTTGTCTGTGGGACTGTGTAAATTCAGCAAAAGTTCTTTACACAAATCACACTATTTCCATCCTTGATGATTGTTGTGTTTTTTTTTTTTTTTTTTTTATACTGATGTGTTAGACATTCTTACTGAAATTGGCTGTAAAGGACAGACACCTGATTGGGTTAGCTTACAAAGATAAATTTTTGCAAAGAAGTGTTTCAGGTAGACACAAGAGTAGTGTTTTTACTCCCAGGTAATTAAAAGCTGCCCAGAGAGTTGAACTATTGCTTCACATAATTAAAATAATTTAAGCTTGCAGCTTTATAACAGTCATTACATGGGCTTAAGGGGAAAGTTATCAGAGCCCAGGAAAACATCAAAAGAGCAGAAAGGATAAGAAAGAAAGTTGGAAGACAGGAAAGGTGGCTATCCACTTCCGAAAGACTGATTGATTGTATTATACTATGCTCCACCGTTGACATAAGACATACCAAATGCTGTAAAATCTGACTATGATGGTTTCATGTAATATTTTCCAGTTATTTACAAGTGAGATGATTATATAAAAGGATCCCCTGGAAAGGACTGGAAAGTCTAAAGATCCTTTAATGAAAGCTTGAGGAACCTACCTACTCTCATGAGTTAGGTCTGCTGAAGTCACTGCCGTTTGCATAAAACATAAACAAGAGCCTGAAAGAGCATTTGTCACTTAGAGATACACAAGATCTCAGCTGATAGTCAGTTAGGCTCCTCACTGAGTGGTAGATGGCTCAGTTATACTAAGAGTTGGCTTCACATGTTATAACATAATTCACAAACATTTAAAAGAAAAGGAATATTTTTGTACCTGTGAATGTTTAATTAAATCGAATGAGTGTAGTTTTTACTTAGATGCTATTTTAAACACTGTACCTAAGATGAAAATTTCAACAGACATCACAGTTTGGGAAATGCTAAATTGAAAAAGTGAGTGTCCTAGAATCAATGAGGCACCCCGTGGACATGTCAATTCAGGTATGAATAGCTAATTTGCTATGCAGGAATTAGGAAAGATGGAAAGGCAATGGTTTGAAAGAAAAATAGTTCTATATTCCTTTTAAAAAGCTTGCATAGCATGAAATGAGGTTCTTAGGGCCAAAACATATAAGGAGAGTTGTAAATTAAGTATTAAGAGTAAAGAAAAAACAATACACACATGATTGAACTTCCAAGTGACTTTTGCTACTTTACAAAAATATAGTTTTAAATGCTTTTATTATGACTTTTATTTTATGTGTATAAGTGTATTGCCTGCATGTATATAAGTGTACCCATGCCATGAAATGCCCACAGAGGTCAGAAGAGGAGATCAGATTCCCTTGGAACTGGAGTTACGGATGGTTGGTAGTAGCCATGTGGAGGCTGGGATGAGAACTTCAGCCCTCTGTAAAATCAGTCAGTGCTCTTAACTGCTGAGCCATCTCTCCAGCCTCCAAAATATGGTTTAAACCCTTCAAAATGGAAAGAAGGCTAAACAATTGTGAAAATTAAAAATTCTTAGTTTTCAATGGAACTGCCTTTATTCAAATAAGTGTTAAAATCAGTAAGAGATCTTTGGAAATGAAGAACTAATTACATCACTAAATTCTATTAGTTTTCAAAATTAGGCTTACTGGACTTAAAGGTTTTAGGCAAACTTTATGCAAAAGTGGATGAAAAACACAGGAGCTAGGAAGGGAAGGAAAAGCCATTGAGCCTAACCTAGTCTACTAGGTACCAGAAGCAATAGAACTCTGTGGAGAAAAGTATTCAGAGTCTATCATAAGGCAGTTCAGTGTCTCATGGATGCATTTTGGTACACACAGAAATATCTTCAGTGGAGATCAAGCAACTATTGAAAATATTCGAGATTCATTCTTTGATTAAGTATTGTACTGGATACATCCACAATTTTAATTTTTTGAATTTTGAAAAATTTGCCTCCGGAAATGTCTAGACTTTTTTTGTTGCTGTTATTTTCATTAACCTATGCTCAACTGAATATTTGGAACATAATCAGACTTTTAGTGAAATTTTAAGCCTTCCAGAGAATGTCTAGAGTTTAATAAATAGTAGAAAAATTTTAAAAAGTTCATCAAATGTCTATAAATACAGGTGTACTGCAGTGTAACAATGTCTCAGAAGAAATAAGTTGCATGCAGTTACTTTTGTAGTGTGTATATGGAATATTTCTTAATCATTACATACTTTAGGGCATAAAAATGCTGCCATACCAAATGTATTCATATTCTTAATTTTGTTAACAGTTTAAAATTCCATTAATTACATTTAATATCACTGACTCTCAAAAGATTTCTCTGATTATAGTACTTGAAACTAAGCTCTGCACACATAAATTATTTAATCTAAAAATACCCTGTTCCCCTTATCTTTTATTCATTCTTACTAGTCAAATTTTAATTTTCACAAACTATTAAACAGAAAAACATGAATTATTCAAGTAAAATGTTAAGTCCTACAATCTTTAAGAATTAGCTCTTTAAATTTAAAAAAAAAAGGGAAAGAAAAGAAATCACAAGATATTCCACATATAATTGCATATTATCACCCAGCACTGAATCTCCAGCAAGGACATTTGTCTTTTCCTGTGGTAACAGCCTTGGTCTATCTTAAAGTTAGTGCAATCTAGTAAGGGCCTACAAAAGCATAAATCTTGTTTTTCAGGGATTTCATTTTATTATGCTTTTGCTTATTCTATGTGGAAATCGATCTATTGTTCGTAAACACTGTAATGTTCACTTTTAAGTTGTCAGCATTTAATTAATAGATATCTTCCACTTTTTTCCTTTGGGGACTGTCGAGCACCCATTTATTTATGCATTTATGAAAGGATATTCTGTTATAGGAAACAAAATACAGTTTTCACATTACCTTTAGTGACCCCAGTTTTCTTAACATAAGGGAGCCACAGTATAGCGTATGTCAAAGCTGCCCATCCTCACTGGGGAACAACAAGACTTAAGGTCTTTATCATCATCACTGCCTGCGAATGACTGCTAAAAGAGTTGTCATGCTTTCTAGCTCCAGAATAACTTGCATGCTTTCCAGTCTTTAGGGTGGAATACAAGACGAAGATTAGTTTTCATCAAATTGCAAAAATCTAGACCATTCAAGTGCTGGAAAGAGGCAATTCTGGGAGATATTTCTTTAGCTAAATTCCTGTTGTCACAGGCAAAACACTGTGTAGTACACAGGGCAGCTGGAAGTTAGAACTCAAGGCCTTCAAGCGTCAAGGCTTCAAGGTGAACAGTGGCCAGCTCTAGGAGGTGCTTGATTTTACAACAGCTGCTATGTGAAGGGCTTCCCCTGTAGTTTGCCATACTGCAGTCTCTTATCAGAAGGTGATTAATGGAAAAGACTGTTTGATACAATTCCATTTAAAGTACCTATTCTTCTTTGCTTTGAGATATTCTCATGCAAATATACTTATGACTTCAGTAAAATATATTTAAAAAAGACTTGCCAATTGGATGTTTTAAAGATTTAAGAGGTAGCATATTATGCAATGAACAGTGGCCTGTAATTGGAAGGCAAAAATCTTTTCTAATGCTGCCACTGCATCTTTTTGTGTGGTCTTTGTGTGTGTTGGGTGTGTGTGTGTGTATGTAATCATATAAATGTTTTTTCAGGCCTCACTCTCTAGCCAAAATGGAGAATTAGCTTATTTCCAAGATATCACCCACCCTCCTTTAATTTTATACTTTTCTGAATTCTTATGAGTAGGGTTGGGATGATTGAGAGGAAGCATGCCCTTGGACTGCAGGGGAGGGCAAAAAGAATAAAGCTTTTCATTTGAAAAATGTTGCTACTTGGAGTAAAATATCTAAGAGAACCCACTCAGAAAATAGGGTATTTTTCTTTGAGACAGAGTTTGTAAATACCTTGTGGATTTCAGTTTACAGATCAGACCAACCAAAAGGTGAAACAATCCATCCAGTTAACAGGTAAGAAAACAAGAAACTACATCTTCAAACAAAGAAGGTTTAGATGATACTTTACAGTGACAGTTATTAACATTCAGCTTTTAAAACCAGTATTCTAATAAAGTGACATTGTCTTATAGGATTTTATGGCAGTAGTAACTTAGCACTTATTTAATCCAGTCATCTGTGACATATAAAAAACTTATTCCATAAAGAAGAAAAAACAAAAAAGGAAGGTTAAAAGAAGAAAATGTTTGAGTTAATAATATACATTTCATAAAGAGAAGGAAACAGAAACTCACATGCATCAAATCATATAGTTTCAAAAACAATATCCCTTAGGATTAAGGTTTTATCTGCTTGCCTCCTGCAGGAGAGAAACACTAACCATTTATTCAGTTGGTTGTGCACATCTAGACAATGCCGATTGTTGACAAGCTTGGCAATTTATGTAACTCCTGGATGGTTTTCATTGGCAGATTCTGTGCTGGGATGACTGCACAGTGGTCAGGACACAATACTAACCTGTCTCATAGCATTGTGTCTCTCTGGGAAGCACAGGGATGGCAGGTACCTGTAAAGTGTAATCAGTGCTCTTCAGATGATCTACATTCTACGCTGATCTAAATAAGTTATATATTACAGTAAAGTGCTACAATGACACTAGTCTCCAACAGTAGTAAGACACATTGTTCTCTGAAAACTTCAGCAGCTGGGTGAGTCACATGATGGTGAGGATGCTTGCCCATTTCCAGGAGAGTATACAGCCAGAAATTGGCATGGTTTTCAGTAATTTTGTCTCCTCCTGTGACTTTTCAATTTATACTTTCTAGGAGCAAATCTGTAAAAAATCCAGTTTCTCACAAAGTATTTTTAAAAATCTTTCTTTAGAAGTTGCACCTGAAGGGCTCGTGAGCATTTAATTTGCTGATATCCATTTTTATTTCTTCAGGCTTCTCACGTCGGTAGGTCACCACTCTTGTGCAAACACTTTGCAAAATCAGTTTATCCTTGAGGGAGAAGAAATATTATTATTAGTTAAGGACCTCAATATTATGATGAGTCAATGGCATGCTGACAGTCATCTTCTTTTAGAATTCACTGACCTTTTTGGAGGCAGACATTCTGTAATCTGATGAGGACTTGATTTTGTTACTATTCCATTGCAGTATCACCTGTCTGATGATAAGGACTTTAAGCAATCCAATCAAGAATGTAACTATAAATATGATGAAAAATATTCTCAAATAGCTTGGGCCAGATAAACATTCTGCAAGAAAGCAAACAAATCAGTGGGTTGAAGAATTAGAGTGAGTAAATCAAAAGATTCTGGCAAATAAATGATGTTTACATCTCTTTTAATAGAACCAGATATATTTACAAGTCTGTATTTCCAAAACATGGGGCTGACATTACTGTTGACTCAAAACAGTAAACTCTCTAATATTTATTGTACATTTATTATTAAAATATTCTCAGCAGAAAACCATGTTTTGGAAAAAACCCATGATTAAATATTTGATGACATTCTTTCTTTGTAGTTTGATATGTTCAAATCTCTTACCTAAATGAAATTTTGTTTATGTCAGTAAAAGGGACAGTCTCTGTGGTGTGTACTATTGAGCACTAAGCAGAAAGCATTATTTAAAAAAATATTGAGCAGCTCTGGGGATGAGCATGTGTTCTTCTGTTATGTTTTCTCCTCATTTTTTGCACAGCAGTAATGGAAAATAAACATCTGCAGAAGCTAAAATCAGTGCCACTCTAATAGATGAATAAATATTTCCTCTGTGTCTAAGTGTAAGATTTCATTATTATTACACATAGTGTCTCTGGGAAGTAGCAGTGTCCTATTTGGGACAATACACAAATCTCTTGTCTCACTGTTTACTAATTAACTTTCTACTAATCTAGTCTGCTTGCCTCCACATTTCATTATGTGTTCTTCCAAGAACAAACAATTTCTAACTGGAGAAAGAAAAGCTGTTAAGGGAGATCTCTGTTTTAGCACCGGACCTCTGACAAAACTCTCAGTGGAAAATCTGCAAGCTCTGTTGTTGTCAAGAGGTATTACCCTAATCTCCGAAGAACATGGTTGCATAACAGCGGGTATTCCACAGAACTCACCAGCTGCCCCAGATTCATAAAATTTCTTCCTGGACTAAAGGGGCATGCATTTCTCCACCCATTCTACAGACTTCAGGAACCTTGTCTTAATGATGAAGTTGTCCTTGAGAGAGGATCTGCCAAGGCCTAGAGCAGACTGATTTGGGCCTGAACTTCTGGTGATAACCTAGTACACCTCTTGAACAAGGCAAGGACTCAGCGATGGGACAAGGGGTCCTCTCCAGCTCAGGCGATTTAATAGAGCCCAATTTCTCTTTTCAGTGATAAGGGACCTTGAAAAGGTAAAAAGCACACCCAGTGCTAGTCACTGGAATGGAAACATCAGAAACCAGTACAAAACCTCCTTGTTAAGAATCTCATGGAGACAGAACACATAATGTGTTCAAAGGAGGTGCTGTTTGATCTTCCACAGCATCCTTCAAGTTAATGACACTCGTGGCTTTTGTCCTGACAGACTGTGATGCCCGCTGGCTGACTTAGGCTACTCTATCAGCTAAGGCTGATCCTCAGAGGGGGCATGTGACTTGATCCCACTTCCTGGCTTTTTGCCTGTTGGGAGCTTGGCCAGAGAGACTGAAAGAAGACCCTGTAAGTGTGATTGAGTGGACAGATAATAGAGGTGCCTCACAAATGCCCTTTCCCAATCCTTGCACAATACTTGTCAAGAGGAAGAGAGCCCTGTAGCTACTGATACACTTTAGAAATATTGCTAATAGGTCAGCCAGAGGACCTTTTGAGGGCTGAAATCTGCAGATTTTTTTTACATGTTGTTATGGATGGTCAAACATTTGCCCCTGGCCTATGCTTTTCTTAGCTGAGGTCAGGCTAGGTCTTTTTCTAAGGAGCTTTAAGGGTTTCCTATTCGTAACAACACTTAAGTCAGAGTAGTGTTTACTTAACATAATACATGACATGTTGATAGTAGGGGATCTCTTTATTAGAAAGGCACTTGGCTTCAGGAGGGACTGCTGCAGCCCCAGCTGGCAGCACATGGGACTCTTTTCTGAGCCAAATTCATTGTGGGCTCAGATCAGTGTGGATGGGAGTGAGAAGAGGGAAACCAAGATGTAGAGGGTATTTCCTCTTCTCTCCTTTCTCTAGAAGCTGGGCTTTTCCATTCAGGTTGGAGAAGAGATTTGACATATAGTAGATGCAACAAGAGAGTTTTCAGTGAAGCTCTGATCTCAAGCCAAAGCTCTGCTTCATGGGTGATTCTGCACCTTAAACCCATGCAACTTGGGATTCTGATGCTTTGGGCGGAGAGGTTCCAATAAACTTTTGTTTAAATAACAGGTTTTGAACATGGTTCTCACATGCCGTTCCTGTTTATGTGTCATCTTAACAAAATACTTCTGGTGTGTTCACTGCCTCATTTAATGTCATGCAACCTTCTGAGGTTGGTCCTACACTCTATTTTACGGCTGAAGAAACAGGCTGAGGGAAATTTGCAGAAGGGCTGATAGTTCTTAACTTCTGTTTTAGACTGAGGTCTTCAGCATAAAAGCTCCATCCCCTTTCCCTAGTGCCACATTTAGAATCATGCTCTTTTGAGCTATAGCTTTTACTTCTCTTTCCTTTTTTCCCCCTTTTTTGCAGACAGGTTCTCATGTAGCTCAGACCTTGAACTTCTGCGTAGCTAAGGCTGACCTTGAACTTCTGATCCTCCTGCATCACCTCTGAAGTGCTGGCATACACCACTGTGGCTGGTTTTATGCAATGCTGGGGACTGAACTAGGGCTTCATGCATGCTAGGCAAGCACTTATCTACAGTGGTACATTCCCAAGACCCTAAGCTGTATTTCTATCAGGATGAAGACTAGAGAGGAATGAACCTTTTGAAGTTATGTTATACCACAAAACAGGTGATCACTTAAAATCTCAAGGCTTTGCCTGAAACATGAGAGTAAATGGTGGTAGATAAGTGGAAGTCAGGAAAAATATGTGCCCTCGACTTGGAGTGAAATGAGTCTACATGAGGAACCTATATTTTTGGCTCTTAGAAGCCCTTCTAGATAATTCATTTGGGTGCTCCTCTGTGGAGGTAGGCAGCACAGAAACAGAACTGTAAGGATGTGATGTCTATTCTAACAACTCATGCATACTGTAACCCTTGGGAGATTTAAAAGTAAATCACCAACTCATGCAATTAGATACATGAATAAGTATGATTTTTGTTTTTCTGGGGTTTTTTTTTGTATATCTGTGGGAGACCAATAAAGTTATTTGAAACAGTAAACCAGTAGTTCCTAATGAAGCCACCACTCCTTTGTGTCTGAGATGAATGGTGAGTGGCAGGCCCTTCAGCAGCACGAGCTTCCACTTACTCCTCAGAGCACCATTACAAAGCTCTGCTTTACCTGATGCTTGCTCCAAACGATGTTGTTCCATGACAGCACAGGAGGCTTTACATTTGTCAAGTACAGCTTGAGACAGATTGTGAGGGTGAAGGCACTGCATACAATTCCTGTGAGGGGAATTTGAAAAGGTTACTTATTTTAAAAATGCAACACACTGATATTTTCTGTGAGAAAAAAAATAACAATGAATAGACATTTCAAATTTTGATTGTGCCCATCGGAAATAACTTCAACAGCAGAACCTGGTAGCCCAGACCTGTAATTCCAGTTACTCGGAAGGTTCAAGCAGGAGGATTACAAGTTCTAGGACTGCCTAGGCTACAGAGTAAATTCAAGGCCAGCCTGGACAACTTTGTGAGACACTATCTGAAAAGAGAAAAATTGAAAAATGTTAAGGCCTGGGGATGTTGCTTAGTAGTAGAGCATTTTCCCAGTAAATGTGAGGCCCCAAGATTCAATCTAGTACCGAATAAATAAATAAACGAATAGCTAGAACTCTACTATTATGTTGAAATTTTACATTTAGAAATGGTTTGAATAATTCACTATACATAATTCTAAAATTCTCACTTGAGTTATTACCTGAGAAAGTACATGTTTTAAAAATTTAAATAAGCCGAACTGGAAGCATGGTGATATTTACATCAATGCTCTTTGAGAAAGTCTCCAATTGCTATTGGAAAATATATTTAACAGAAAATAATAATACCACCTTCACGTAACATGGCCTTCCATTTATATGTCACTGTAGTGCTTCATGGTAATGAATTCTTTATGTCAAAAATATTGAAATCAGAATGCAGTCACAATGGTTCACATATACTCTCTGATGGCCATACACATAGTGAAAAATTTTGTAAATTTTGATTTAATTGATTAAATTTTAAATCAATTCATTCACAAACCATAACATAATTATTAGCCTTATTTATTAAATAGAGGAAAAGATAATTTTTAAAAGAATTTTTTACTATTTTATTTATTATTTTTATGTGTATGTGTGTATTGCCTGCATGTAGGTAAGCACACTCATGTTGTGCAATGCCACGGAGGTCAGAAGAGGCTGTCAGATCCCCTGGAATTGGAGTTACGGACAGTTTGGTTTTTAGCCTCCATGTGGATGCTGGGTGGGTGCTGGGATTCAAACCCGGGTCTTCTGCAAGAACAGCCAGTGTTCTTAACCGCTGAGCCATCTCTCCAGCCCCGGAAAAGATAATTTTAATAATGTAATATATCACAACTAGCTAGCAGGCAGCCAATAAGAAAATTATTTAAAAAATCCAAAGGAGTGAATTTAGATTATTCTGATTCACCTATAGCTACCTACTGGGCATAGACTGGAATTATAGTAGCCTAAATCTTAAAATTCCCCACTCAATTTTTTTTCCTATGATAGTAATTATGTATTCAAGAATTACTAAGACGAATGAAGGCAAAACACAGTCATCTGGAAGAACTGCCTTGCTGCCAGAGCCAGTCTCATACCAGTTTTCGCTGCAGGCTGGATGACAGGCGGGGCAGTGCTCACAGAGGCGTCCAATGGTCCTGGGGTCAGTGCACTCACACCTGCCACACACACATGTGCCTCTTCCGCTGCACACCTGGCCTTTGGAATTGACACAATGCTGGGCTGATGCTGATGGGCACTGGCACCGATCTCCTTCCCAGCCACTGAAGCACTGGCATCTTCCCCCTTCACACTCTCCATGTCCTGCAACAAAGACATATCAGAGTCGAGATTACCTGGACCATAGACTTGGGTAGGTTTCTCTTCTGGTCTCCATGGAAACACTAACATTCAAGGAAACAGCATTGGTTTCTGCTTATTGGACATAACAGTGCCAGGATTTAGGAGTGGCTATTTAAAAAGCTATTCTCTTACAGATAATTTCTCACTGTTAACATACTATGAAGGAAGCCCTACTTCAGTGACTGTCCAATTGCTTTGATGACATTGTACATTGAAGTTTTTAAATGAAAAACAAACAAGAAACTACAAAGGCTGACATCATGTAGTCTTACTTGAAACAAGCAAAGATCATTTGATCAATAGCTTCCATAATCTATCCTTCTCACTGCTGCTAAGGACCCCCAAAAGTTTGCAGGATGATGGGGTTAGCCTTCTAGTGCTTCTGTGATGTTCCCGCCGTGTTTAAAGATGTCTTCGGAGAAGATGAAATAATACCCTCATGTCCTTCAAACATCCTTCAGGAGTTTAGCAGGGGAGGCTGAATCTGGCTAGGAGCTGTGATTAGTTGGTAAATGGGAAAGAGAAAGGAAGATGGTGTGTGTTGTAGGGGATTGCATGGGAGTAAGAGGAAGGGCATTTATGCAGGCAAGTAATTTGAGAAAATATTGGTGATACATCATTAAATGGATTTTAGCCTTTAGAAAGTATCCAAAATTTTAGTCTATAGGAAGTATTTAAAGTGCCAGTCTCAATATGAAGTAGAAATCTTCAAAATGAGGCACATTTTACAAGGTTTTATATATTTCTCAAGCTTATTTGACTACAGACTAAACAGCCTTCTTTTCCTCCCCTCCTCCCTTTCTTTCTCTTTCTCCCTCTTCCCTCCTTCCTTCTTTCTATTTCCTCCCTCTTTTCTTTACTCCCCCCCGACCCCGATCTTATTACTGAGTACCTCACAGGTTAATAGCCCCATAGAGCCTACTGCTGGATCAGCTCAATTTGCTAAGTGTAAAATTAATAAGGTCCAGGCTAACAAATGGCTGCCAGAGCCTGTTCCCCTGTGTACTTTGCATGCTGAATCCTGGCCAGCTGTCCTGTGAACATGTGCTTTCACTCGAAAGGGAGAGCAGTAGAAAAGCTGCATGTCCGACCTACAGTTTGTACTCACAGACTGCAATTTAAAGCAGATTTTCCTGTGTGGGGGTGTGTGGGGGTGGGGGGCATCACAGCCATACAGACAGGGTCAGTATATGAACTTTTGAGATTTTAGTGCAGAACCTTGAATTCTCAATATACCTGAAACTGCTTTGAGAAGCAATTATGTTGACTGATGTTAGAAACTTTGTTCTTTTCTTCCTTGTAAAATAATATTACTTTTCCCTATAAAATATAATAGATGACTGATGGTTCATTCTGAAGTCATCTATAATTCAACCTATCCACATTCCTAGTTACAGATGAATGAACATCGGGAACATAAAACATTCTATGTATGTAATAGAGTAAAAAGACAATTTGCAATAGCATATTTAGGTAATATAGGCCAAACCTTCAGCTTACCCAAGAATAGAAAATTAATTTTTATAGGTTTAATGAACTATTTCCATTTGTCAATAATTTAACTCATATTTATTTATTAATACACAAATGCATAAAAGCCATTTTGTGTTATGTGAACTTACACTGTCATGGGAAAACTATCAAGGAACTCAAATGACAGATAGCCTAATTTATTTTAAACAATATTTTGTTTTAATTTTCAAATGCTGCATACATTTTTGGGACTGTAACCAGTAGGTGGCAGTGAACTGAATTAGTAAAAAAAAAAAAAAATCTTGATATTTCTATTTTATTACATTTCTTTGCAAAATTTGGTCTGTGTGTGGTCATAAAGATGAACCTTCTAGATTACTTAACAGTACAATATGTTCATGCAGACCACTGTATTTTGTGAATTCTGTTGCTAGTGGTTTTCTAAAAACAGACTTGGTGGGGTCTGAATGACTGCAAACTTACAATACCGTCTACAATGATGCATTAAGAATTTTCCAGTGAGTGAAATTATATTTTTATAGCTAACTTCCTCTCATCCTGACAGAAATAAACTACCCCCAGCAAGCTGGAGGGGTTGACCCCTTGCCAGATGAATCAGACCCTTATAGAAGAATACCGTTATTCTCTTAGGGAACGTGTCAGCCATCAGTCATTTCCTTCTCATTCCAATATCAAGGGCTACATGAGATTAGTATTTAATTTTAGGCTTTCATTTTAAAGCATATCTACTATGCTTAAGCTAAAAATATAAATATGTTGGTGCCGTGACCTAACTTCACAGACTTTGAGACTTCGAATTTTGAATTTGGGTTGAGTGGCAGCAATCTGTCGCATTTGATTCAAAGATACACAAATGTACATCCTGATATAATTGTGATTCATCTATTGCTTTGTACATTGTACTTACCAGCACACAGACTTCCATGGTGATATGGGCAAGAAAAGTCATCCTTTTCACAGTATTTTCCATATACTTTTCCAAGCTTAGTTTTGTGACATGAGCACTTCCCGCAGATGCAAACACCTCGCCCACTGCAGACAGGCTGATCCTCCTGAGACTTGCAAGTATCAGATGGAAACTGATCCTCGTCAAAATGACATTTACCATCGTCACACTGTGGACACTTGGAATCCATGGAAGTGTCAGCCACACACCGTCCTTTCAGTGCTCTGTGCTCCCCACACTGACAGCTGCAGCTTCTGTCTATATGAATTTTAGCGGTTTCATTGAAACCAATAGGCTTGATTATTGCATAGTTTTTTCCTTTTGTGACATCACAATTTGTCATCATAACTGTTACATTGAAAAGAACCTAAATTTAAGAGGGAAAAGGAAATATATTTATATCCCATGATATATTTACTGGCAATACAGTATCTGTTAATAATATTTGAGTCAATAGTAAACATCTTAGAGACATTAACAATATTTACAAAACGTGCATGCAATCTTTCATATGTAGATGCAGAATCTCATTTTAATGTCAATCATTTCCTAATTGAAGAATTAGAATGAAAGGAAACAGTGATTGTTAATGGCCTGTAAATCACTGTGAAATCAGATATTCGAAGTATCTATATCACTTTGGATAACTCATCTCTTAGAAAATTGGATAAAGAATGTGTCACTTCTGGATTCTGCCCCTGAAATATGCAGTTATTCAACATGTGGCACTAGGGACATATAAACCCAAGTGACAGGTTCAGAACCCTGAGATGTTCAAATGGACACTTTTTACTTATTTTTTGTTATTTTCTAGAGTCCCAAGTAAAGTTCCATAGTTGAATTTCAGCACACGCAGGTTGCTTCTGATGTCACTCAAGGGAAGGGAACTTAGCATAGCACTTACTCTCAAATTTTAAGACCTCAACACAGAGTTACTCTGTTGACTCAGTGAATCAGGCCAGAACTAAAGACCAGGCTGGCAAGAATTGGTTTCTTTCCTAAGACAATAGTTTCTTTGCCCTGACTATTCCATTTGTCTAATTCTTTACTTTTGCATAACATGATTGATTTAATAACTCTATTTGTTGACCCTTATCATCTTCAGGTGCTTTGGCCAATAAGAAAGTTTATACACACCTAACACTTATATGTGTGTATATTTTTCATGTTGGACAGAAATTTATTACAACTTGGCTTTCTGACTGGGAACTATAACCATGATATAAAAGATCTAAACTTAGGCTTATATAAGCACTTGGAATTTAAATCAGTTTCGTCACATTAAAATCAGTACAGTTGGCATTGGTCTTGTAATTGAATTGTTTTTCTCTTCAAGAATGTTAAGGATCCACAGATGTGTAGAATGATGGTCATTGCTATTCCTAATAACAGAGAACAACTTGAGGCTTTTTAAATTAAGAGGTCACCTGCCTATTTCCAGACGTCAAACTGTTTATACTACTTGGTTGAAAGTGAAGGGAAAAGGGGCCATAGGAATGGA
>NW_008329134.1:217135-231121 GCF_000622305.1 Nannospalax galili
TGTGTATTTTATAAACTAGTGTATGATGTCTTTTGGATAAAATCCAAGAAGTAATTATAGAGGAAACTACAGAATTAGAAGTTTGCAATAATTAATTAAAGCTATATGGCTTGTAGGCACAATCACACTACCCACAGCTTCTAAAGTTCTCATGAGAAAAAAAAATATTTTAACTTAGAGTGGAATAAAAGTTCTCTTTTATTTAATCTTAGAACTTTAGGACTTTCTATCTCTTTAATAACTTTTTTTTTCCAACACAGCATGTAATTAAAGTAATTAATAAAATTACAGAACCTTAGAGTGAGAAGGAAGAAAGAGTAAAAAGTTTCTGGTGCAGGTCATTCACTTGAAAATGGGGTGACTGATATTCCCAAGGTGACTCCCTGACAGTCCTTTACCCCTCAGGACTCTAGGTGCTTGTGCTGTGTGTTGTATTCTGCTGAGACAGTTCTTGGAGAATCCCTGTCTCTTCTGGTCCCTGGATCCTGAATGTTGAAATACGGATTCCTCTTCTCATTCTCTCCATCCTTTCTAGTTATTAATAAATAGTCTCACCTCTACTTTTTGATTGCTTTGAACAATTCCTTATCTTACTATGGAGGCCATCACAAGAGAGTTTTCAACTCTTAGCCTTTATCAACTGTTCCATTCTTTTCTGCAGCTACATTCAATTTCACATCTACTCTGAGAATAAGCAGATTTGAAATGGAAAGGCATTATCAATACTACAACTGTAGGGGCTGGAGAGATAACTCAGCAGTTAAGAATACTGACTGGCTGCTCTTGCAGAGGACCTGGGTTTGATTCCCAGAATCCACATGGCGGTTAACAACTATCCATAAATTCAGTTCCAGGGGATTTGATGCCCTCTTCTGACTTCCATGGGCATTGCATGACAAACATGCTCTTATATACATGCAGGCATATACTCATACACATAAAATAAAAATATAATTAATATTACAACTGTAGATACCACTTGTTTGAAAGGATGTGAATTTCTTCATTATACCGATTGTTGTCAAGAGCTTATTTCCAGTAATATTAAATACATGCTTATTATAATACCTATTTCCTTATTTTAACTTGAAATTTTGAGAATAGCTAATTGAAGTAAAACAAGAAGGAACTTTGAGAAAAAACAGTAAAGTAACTTTAAAGTAGAAACAAGATTCTTGGAGTTAATCATTGAGTAAAGTTTTTCAGAATGGTTTGATTTTTCTGTGAGAAAGCATGCCAAAGAATTTATTTTAAAGAAGAAAAACATGCAGCCACCTACTTCGTCATTGCTTGTCACGTTTCCACATCCAACTGTGCCTGGCTTTCTAGTCCCATCTGGACAGATGGCAGTAATGTTAAAATGGACCCCATGTACCTGGTTTTCCACCTGCACTTTTACTTCTGAAATGAGTTTCTGCAGAGACATCAGTTTTTAATTACACACTGCAGTAGTTTCAAATGTAAGCAACAAAATAGATTAGTACTTGTTAAATCATCGTAGATTTAAATTTTAACTAAACCAAAGTCTCTATAAAAGAACAAATAAAGTAGTGCCTCTGCATAAGGACCCAATTATATCTGAAATATGTAAGAAATACTGAAGGATTAGATTATCAGCATTTAAAAGGCTCCATTTTCCCATATGTCTATGACTACACATTTTGATCACTTCATAAATATTTCTTTTTAGCTTGTGCTGCAAAAATCTTTCAAAATCCATATTGCTAGTATTTAATGACAAACTTTAAAGGAAACATATCATGATGATATGAGAATACATATCATCATGTTAAGTGAATTTTGACAGCTTACAACAGGGAACATGGTTCTGATAAAAACAGCTGCTAACAAAACATTGTAATTTCAAACATTTGTAACTGTTATGAAAGCTAATATCTTATAGATACAGAGTTGAAAGGTACAGCTTGCAGAGGCCATTTCTAAGTCATAGCTATATACAGAAGTTACTTGCCAGCTGTGGTTCTACAAGGTTCTGTAGGAATAGCTTAGGGATTTTAAGTCCCCAGGCTTGCCAGTTTTGTTTTGAGACTTCATTCTAAAGCAGGGCTTCTAACTGGCCAGAAAGAGTTCATGAATTTAAACATTCATTCGTAGGGCTATTCAGTAAACATCTACTAGATGCTATCATGCACTGGACACACAGAATTCTTCCATCACAATCTTTGAGTTCCTAAGGATCTAGGTACTTTAAATATATCCTCTAGAACTATGTGTACTTGATCACAAAACTGAGTCTACTACATGCAACAGTCCTGAAATTATACTTGTAAACAAAAAGAAGGGAAACATGAAGCGTGTAATTAAGGAAGGAGAGTGGTAGCTCACAGGAAGAAATTCCAGTGGCTTCTGATTCTCTGAGAGTAATTTTACTTTTTCAACAGTATCGTTGGTAAGACAGGTGCTTTCTGAGAACTTGATCATGGAATTTGGTAGCATGTTCTCAAAAGAAGATAATTTCCTCAAATTTATATGAATAAGAAATACTATTTCAACCACATACACGTGTATATGTTGTTTCTCCCCAGGAGTTCACATGTGGCAATGTTGAATGATTTCGGCAAGCTAACAGAAACTTCCATTGGCATACAAATAGTGTTGATGTGCAATGATTTGTCAGACGAAGTACATCCCTCATACAGTGAATAAGCTCGGTATGTTCTGGCTGTCCCTCTAAGACTAAGCCAGTTCAGCCAATGTTCTTCAAGCAGTGTGTGAAGACAAATTTCTGCAATGTTCTCCATCTTTTGGATTTAGAAATTAAATTTATTAAGGAATTTGAACTTCCCCTTTAATATCTAACAGGTATTGAGACAGACTATTATTTTCCTGATATATAATTCTCCAGTGAATTGTGAATTGTTTCTATTGGGCTATGAAGACAAAATAAAATTTCCAAAAGATTTTTGAAAATGGAGGCACATAAGTAATAATAGAATCCTGTGGAGATTAGCTAACCAGAGTAAGTGTTTGTTGAATTTATTTTTCCACTGCAAGGTTAGTCCGAACCACAGTGGGCTGAGGGATATCATCTCTGTTAGAGGCAAATAAAGAATATAAGACCAAACTCTGCTGTCTCCTTTTGTTTCTTGTTCAACATAGTTCTCACTCTCAGCTTGCTCTCTATTTCATGAGTCTGACACACACATAAAAGCTTGCCAGTTTAAGCTCCACGTGGTAGCATGTGCTTCATGTCCTAGCACCTAGGAAGAGGCTGAGGCAGTATGGGTAGAAGTTCAAGGCCAGCCTGGGCTACACAGTGAGACTTTGTCTCAGCTAAAGAAACAGAAAAAAAGTCAACTTGTATACTTTGCTTGGGGTAATAAATGGAGGCATACTGTAATAATTCAAATGGCTAATGTTTTAAATGTTCTTATTGAATGAAGCTTACAAGCAAACTACTGATGGGCAAAAATTGTGTATGTGTTTGGCATTTATCGATAAAAATAATTTCATGGTACACACGGGCATCACTAAATGGATTCAGTGCATTATACATATGCACATATATGTACATGTAAATATATGTACCTATATACAATAATAAAAATCAAGGAAGGGGACAAGGGGTTGAGAATGGGGACATTGTAGAAGGAGGGATGGAAATTATGTAAATATAGTACCTGTGCATGAAACTCTCAATAAATTACAAAAACATACTAGAAAAAAATAAAGATTTAAAAAAATCCCATGGTTATAATGCTTTTGTAGTAGTAAGAAAGAAGATGTAATTTAAGATATTCTTTGTTATTTATATGAAGTTTTTAGGCATAGGAAAAGTTCTTGCAAAAACAAATCTTGCAAGATCTATTTTCTTTTAAGAAGAGTAAGTTTAAAGAACGTTTTCAGTTTATACCCTATGTCTGTGTCTTGCCTTTCCTTTTTGAACACAAGTTAAAGGCAGGTGCTGTCTGAAGACAATTAGAGAGGCAGCCTGAGGTTTTCCATAGCACTTTGGCACTCTCGACATTATTTAATTCTACATGTTAGGTCAGTAGTCAGAATTTGGAGAAGAGAGTTGTTATAACTGGCCCATACATTCAAGGAAGAATAAAACAGCTTTTGATACCATGTAAAAAAAATCAAAGAAAGATAAACAGGTGACCTCACATGTCAGGGAGCAGCTGGGGCATGAAGCAGCATCTGGAGTTTCATCCTGATGACTCTGCTTATTGGCTGTGTGATCTGTGGTTAATGTGTTTACTTCTTTGTTGCTACTAATACACAGTGGGACTACTAGTAGCTGCCTTATAGATCAGGTGTAAGGATTCAATGAAGTCATATATAGACAGTGACTTGCTTCAAAGCAACACTCATTATTATGACTGCATTTTAATAGAACTTATTACATTCAGGTATGACTCATTACTTCATACATATACTCTTTATAGGACTGGTGACAACATACAACCATCAATCCAATAGGCTATCTATTAAGGTCATTCTTTTCATCCAACTGCTAATTGACTAACACTCAAATGGCTTATCACAGAGGCCCCAACAGAGTCTTTCTAGTAATCTCTAGATCCTCGACAGTTCATCTCCCCCTGCAAATTGTTGCTTTAAGCAACAGCATGAATTATTTTGCTTTATGATATAGGAAACTATGCAACCTCTTGGTAATCAGGTGCATCGTACAGCCATGAACTGGTAGCTCACTGAGCAGTCAATTCAGAAGGAAATTTGGACAAACTCTGGTTGAATCTTACTTCACCTGTTTCCAGGACAAGTGAGACACAGAGAGCAGAAGTGACTCTCTCAAACATGCTAACTAGTTTGTGGTGCAGCCAGGGCTAAACCTAGGCTCTGAATTCCCAGTCTCACATTCTTCCTGTCACTCTCTTCAAGATGCAAGAACTCTACTTTATAGCTTACCACAAAAATGTGAGTGAAAGTTTATAATGTATATATTACACACATACACATACCTTATAGGCTTCCACTACTAGGTTATTGAGGTTCGCAGCTTTGGATTCTATTTCACCAGCAATGGTGCCAGGCAAAAGGGGTAGAAGGTCCTAAAAAACACATTAGTCACCTGTACATAAGGACAGTCATATGCAAACATTGAGTAATCAAGACATGGAACATTCTGTAGCTATCAGTGGAAGGTAAGCCATATATGAATAAAAATTATGATAGAAAATACAAGCAATGTAATAGAGCTGCTGACCCATAGATCCCTGAAATAGCATGTGCATATGTGTGCATGTGTGTGCGTGTGTGTGCGTGTGTGTGTGTGTGTGTGTGTACATTATGAAGTACATGAAAAGGGTTCTGAGGGCATAGAAGTGTGAAGTTCCACAAACTGTTTCTTCCACTTAGAGATTCAAAATGCACATTTGCAGTGTAAAAGAATCAGAATGGCCCTGAAATTTGCAAATAATTTAACACTATTTAAGGAGCTTTCATTTTTCTTTGTTATTACAAACACACACTGAACCATCAAATGCCTGGTTGGAGAGGCCCCAACAGAGCCCTTCTCGTCATCTCTATATTCCAGATGGTTCATTTTCCCCCACAGATTGTTGCTTTAAGTAACATGTTTCCATGTAATATAAATATTTTATATAAATACTGTTCTGTGGAATGACCTTTGGGATAGGCTGCCCTGGATGGAAGGAAAAGGTCACAGTTACAGGTGTGAGTTTCATGGAGTAGGTGTTCCTGGTGGAGAATGTTTACTAATGATGAGGAAGACTAGGCATTCCTCTAGAGACCATGAGAATGAGCAAAGCTTTCAAAGTCTTCCTCAGTGGAAGCCTGTCTGGCTAAAATGAGGGATGAAGAGTCTGTAGTTACAATAAAGAGGCCAGACTATGAAAGCCCTGAAGTTCACTTATTCACTCATTTCTCTGTTCACAATCATAACAAGTTTCTGTTCTAAGTCAGCCATGCTCAGATATGACTAATTTGGCATCTCAACTCAGGGAAAAACATTATCACTTACGGATTTTTAAAATTCATTTCTCTAACTCTTATTGAAGATCTGATCTATCAAATGCTGGTTTTGAAATGCTAAATTGCTAGTCCACATAGTTTTGATCCTTAAGGAGCAATTTCACAAAGTACTGTCCACATGACACAAGCAGATAGGCCCAGGTGCTGTGAGGAGGGATACCTGGCAAAACAGTTCAGCCCTGGAGATTGTTATCAGGGACATTTTCCCCTCAGAAAGTGACTTTTGAGTTTTATCTTAAAAGATGAGCTATAGCTAATCAAGTAATGAGAAAGAATGGTTTCTGGATATGGGGTCGGGGCAGCAAGAACAAAGACACCCAGGACAGGAACAGCTTGATGAATGTGTGTGCATCACACAGAAGAAGGAGAAGCAAGGCTGGAAGAAAACAGCAGGAGAATGAGGTAGGAGCCTGATGGGCACCTGGTCTCCTGGACCATATGAATGACAAGACAGCACTAAACGGAGAGTGCCTATGGACCAGTCTGTTTTGTGGAGTATTATGGATATGTTTTTGTAATTTCAATAGATCATCTTGGTAGCCAGGTGGAGAATGGACCTGGGAGAAAGGTTTCAAAACTGTTTCAACCCAGACAAAAGATGGTGGATACAAAAAGATCCCTGGGAGTCAGAGTAGGTGATGGTAAGGGCAGACATGGGCCTCTTAGCAGTTTATCAAGCTGGGGAGTCCCGTGCTTTTACTTTGCACACACCCGTAAATAAATAATAAATAAATAAATAAGTAAATAAATAAAAGATTTCACGCTTTGTCTGTCAATGGCAAATTTGCAAAGGGAAGAGAAAAACTCCTGGAGTCAAAAACACATGAAGAAATAATCAGCAGCAGAGAAAGAGGAAGCAAAAGGCATGAAAAGCTGCATAGAATTTGAAGGCCAACTATTAATCTTAAAGGTTAAGAGCCCAGGATTTGGGTTATTAGAGAACCAGGCAAGTTTTTAACCTCTCTAAATGTTTGCTCATCTTAAATATGAGCATGTTCGTGATACTGCCCTTGCTTTGAGTGCTAAGTGGATCAGAAATATTAGCATTTCTAAACTCAGTGTTTGAAAGCAGTAAGGTGCTCAGTAAGTGGAAACCGGTCCTGTCGTTATCATAGTGGTTTGCACTATTCAGTCTGGGTTCCCGCCGACTTTTGTGAATGCTGATTTTTTATGTTTATGGCATGTATATACATTTGGCAAATCGGGGAATTAAAGTATTATAGATTTCTAAGGGAGTAGGTGATATGATTAAAGTAGCTCTTTCAGATGATAAACATGGTAGTTAGGTGTACAGTAAACTGGTAAGGGAAATACCAGCTTTGTGGTAGATGGAAACAAGTTCAAGTACTCCTTGATCAAAAGAAAACACAGCACATTGGAGGATTTAACATGCACAAGACCTGCTCTAGCTCAAGCTGGACAAAATTCCGGCAAGGAGGGGGAGGTAGGCATGAAATTCCTCCCTTAGCTAAGGAACTATAGGTAGCTCCTGGGATAGCTGCTGGGAGAAGAAGAGTTGCTTTTTTTTAAGGGTGGGGCCCCTGATGGGTTGACTACACTCCATGGCAGGTTCCACACTCAAGAATATTTAGGCAACACAAATTGGCTCAATGGGGGAAATACAAGTTGGGTGGGTAGGGAGGTGGGGGTGGATCTGGAAGGAGGTGCATGATGTTTTCAAAGAATTAATTAAAATATTTAAAAAATAAATAACAGTATACAGGGAGACCCTGTCTCAAAAAGACCAAAAATAAATAATAAATAAATAAATATTAATAAATAAATAATAAATAGATAATAAATAAATAAATAAATGTAAAAGAGACTGGTCACTGGGAGAGGATTAGAAGGAAGAAGAGAAGACTGCGGAGGATGAGTGAAAAGTGATTAGTTGACAGTCAAGGCATCACTGTAACTTGCAAACAGGAACGAAGTGTCTTGGTAAAAAGACCCTCAAAGACAGAGAAAGAGCAACAGCAGACACAGAACAATTCTCTGTAGGGGCTGCAAGCTCTCCAGACCCGCACAGCTGCACAGTGTCTGCTCCCCTGTCAGTTCACCTACCACAAAGGGACCTGCACAGCACCAAGGTTATTGTTATGTACAAGGCATTGGTTGGCTTAGCCATTTTTCATGGCTCCTTTTGGTCCTTTTCTTGCTAATCTAGACCTAAGTTAGGTGTGTTGATGCTATTGAAAATTCAGCTGATAATTCTCTAACTTTAACCTAGTATAAGGCTAAGCCCAGGGACCATAGTGTTAAGCAAGGCATCTGGACATGAGATGGAGGATGAAATACCTTTCACTTGATGAAAATCTTTCTCATTACTGTGCCATTCATTGTAGGTGGCAGGCTATGGCCACATGTACTGAATGCAGTTCTCAAACAGCTTCTAGTGTCCACATTTGGCTTGAGGTGTCACAGACAGAATGTACTATAAAATACTGACTTAAGACATTATAAAGTATTCTTCACTTGATATATTATTAGACTGTACAATGCATAAGAATTCCAGAATTCTATCTCTGCTTCTACAAAGTGTCTTCTCTTCGCCCAGCAATACAAGCTTCTAATTTTGATGATGCAGGAAGGAACATACCTTGTACCAGTGAAACTGCTTGCCTTGAACTGCAAAAATGACATTGATGTTGTTGTCTATTAGCTTTTCTGAAAGTTGGCCTAGTGAGGGATGCTCCTGTAAAGGACAAGGGAATGAAGACAAAAGAAGTTCAGCATCTCAGACTCACACATATCCAAACATCCAGTATGAAGAAATCCACCTGAGTTAGAATAGCAATGTGTCTACTTGGTTACTCCTTTCCTAGAAGCAATTAAATTCTTTTCAAACGGAACGCTAACATCAATGAATTAAGGACATCTTGTAAGGAAAAACTCCATAAAAATCTACAGCTTAGAAAAACAAAGAGGACTAAATTTACATAATCCAAAGAGTGGTCAGGACCTCTTTAGATGAATATTGGCCAGAAATTGATTATAAGTGATGATATTCAGAAGTAGAGACACTTTAGTGACAATCGCTGCTTGAGGCAAAATTCAGTAGTGGGTGTTGAAGTGCAATCAAATATATATTTGGGTATATATACCTATTAATATCTGTATATAAATATCTATGGCCCCCATGTGTGTTTGTGTATATATGGTAGAGTTCTCGTCTATGGTGCACAAGGCCCTGGCTTCAATTCTCAGCAATTCACTTTCTCTACTCCATCTCACTGATGACTGCAGAAATTGCTATTTAATGTATATAGGTAGGCATTATACTGATATTCTTTCTGTAAATATTCTTCTAGGAATTAAATTCATTATCTCAAATAACTTGTTCATAATTAGACACCTTTCAAAGAAATGATGCCAAACTCCACTTGCAGTAGCCTCTGCCTATTCCTTTGTGCCTAAGTGTACGAATCAAAGGTCATGTGACCAAATCACCTAGCATCATGAGATTAAAGTTAAAATTACTTCACAGCTTTTGTTCCTGCTCCCCAATGCTACTCTGACTTGGTTAACATCTCTGTAATTTGGAAACTATGGGAACTTAGTAATAAACAAAAATTAATTGCCTTATACCCTGTGTTCAATGGTCCACATTTTAAATTCACATAGCCTTGTTTTTTTAAAAAAAATACTACCAGGGCTGGGGGTATAGTCAAAGCTAGGGCATGTGCTTAGCATGCACAAGGCCCTGGGCTCAATCCGCAGGAGACTTTACAGCAAATGCTCTTCTGTTTCCATATTGTCTAGATTTGTGTTTATGAGTTGCATTTAGATGTGATATGAAACCAACTCATGATAAGGCTTGAAAAGCTTTACCACATGGGTTTACATAAGACAATTCAGCCCAAAGCAATTCTTAGGAATGTAATTTTAAAGTAATATAACAAAAATTCCCAAATATAAATCCTGCCAGCCAAATTCTTATTCCTGTTCCCAATAAAATGTATAATCTTAAAATAGATTTGTGACAGTTCATATTAGGGGGGATAAATAGAAGCAAGATAAGTCTAGCTATATTGGGAATATAATCTTAATAACAACAATTATTTTTCACATATTTTTGCTTTGACAAAAATACTTTGCTGAACACTCACTCCTTACTTTTAAAACTATTCATTTAAAATAAGAAAAAATTTAATCTATGTGTTAACTGGCTTGTTCTTACGTCACATAAAATCAATATTTAAAGAACAGTTAAAATGTAAACAACTTTTGGAGACTACTTAATTTTTTTCCTCTTCCCCAAACAGGAAGTCGTTGACCAAAAATACACAAAATTTAGGCCTAGAATGTTCATTCTCATTTGTCAGACGCTCATTAGAAAGGTTAGTCAGACCTTCAAGAACATTTTTTTTCAACTCCAGAGAAAAATTCTTTTTAAAAGAAAATCTCAAATACCTTGAGGCAGATTTTTTAAAATTACAAATGTATAACAGATGTTTAAACAAACCACTGTTGACAAGAGACTGTGGACAAATGGTTATTTCTGAAGCCTCTTCACCTCTCCTCCATAAGGCACATTATCTCTTATGCATTTTATCTTTTATGCCTTTTTTCTGCTAGCAGGGGAACATACTCCCTCTCAGCCAGCTGTCCTGTTCTGGTGATGTCCTGACTTCTCAAGTCTAGCACATCCCTCTACCCCCACTTAACTTCTTCTGTAACTTAACTTATTGCTTCTGTAAACTCTGAAAATAATTAATGGAGATAATGGCATCTCAGAGGTAAAAGGGAGAAGGAAAAGCAGTATGTCAGGAGCACCACTAAGTACTGAAGGCCGTGGGAAGCAGTTTAGAAATGTTGGGAGGGAAGAAAGGCTGACTAGGAACAACTTCAGTCAGAGCGATTACTGTGCTGAGAAGTATGGCCGAATCCTAATCATTTGTGTATGTCTAAAACCAAAGTACCGAAGACTCTCTTCACTGTAAGTTAAATTAATTTTAAAAGTAAGTTTATTTAGAATTTGTAGTATTAAATGTCGTAATAAGATATTTTAAAATTGCCAACAACCTGAGCTTACTTCGTAGAAGAAAGAGACAGGCAAAATGGAAGCATTCTGGCAGCGGGGATTTATTTGGACATGAAAACTTTAAAATATGTAGCCGGGTGTGACGGTGCACGCCTTTAATTCCACCACTCGGGAGGCAGAGGCGTGCAGATCTCTGTGAGTTCGAGGCCAGCCTGGTCTACATAGTGAGTTCCAGGACAGCTGGGGCTACAGGGTCACCCTGTCTCAAAAAAACAAAAAAGAAAAAAAAAGTGTTGTGAGTTCACATCTGTCCTGACAGCCTGGCTTCTAAGTAACTGTGAAGAGCAGGTTGTGCAACAGCCATACTGTGAACATTTGGGACTGTGTCCTGTGTGTGTCCGGGTTGGGGTGTTCTGTGCCACACAGTAGCAACTCTGACTACTCACTAAAGGGTAGCATCCCTTTCCCCAGCTGTGATAAAGTGTCTCTGGCATGGAAATGTCCTCTTAAAGGTGAAATCTCCTGAAGAGAATCAAGAGCAGGTGCTCTGGAAACAGAAATGATGCTGGTGCTACATCTCCCAGCTCTACAGCTGCTAGCTCTATCCACTGTTTAGATCTTAAATGTCTCCCAGTGGTCCACGTGTTGGAGGCCTGGTCTCCAGCCTGTGAGGCTAGGGGGAAGTGGTGCAACCTTTGTCTAGTAGGGCCTAGTGGAAGTCTTCAGGCCATTGGGGGCATGTCCTGGGAGGAGATTGTGGAACCCGGGTCCCTTCTTTCTCTCTTTTGCTCCCTGGCCATGAAGTGAACAGTTTTGCCACCATAGATCCAAAGCAATAGGGACAAGTTGTCATGGACTACAACCTCCAACACTGTGCGTCAGAAGTAACCCTTCCTCTTCACAAGTTGATTGTCTCAGGCAGTTGTTATGGAGAAGAGAAGCTGACTAGCTCACTAAGTGCGCGGGAAGCAGTTTGTGGGAAACAGTTTCAATCTTTCTGTGGTCCTGTTTGTACATGATTACCACAGGTAGACAGACATGCCAATTTCTACTCCAAGAATTACGGTGGTTCCCTCTTGATAAATGAGCTAATGAATACAGTTTTCCCCTAGGATTTAATAAATCAGTAAGCTCAGATCCAGGGTGAGAAGGGGCTCTGGCACTGTTGTCCCACAGCATGGCATCAACTTCAGGCTCTGCTACGGAGCACAGTGGGATTGTGCTCTGCCACTACTGCTGCCTCAGTACTTCTGCTTTTTCATTTACCAACAGTAGCAAAGCAGCACTTTCACCTCTGGGCTGTGGGGTGGTGTTGCCGAAAAGTAAATGGCACACATCTCAGGACCGCTGAGTAGAAGACAGTTTTTAATAAGAGACTGCTTAAAAAAACAGACACTTGGGGACCACCACTAAACATGGTAGGAATGTTCTTGGATGTACTTTGCTGGAGCCGCCTCATACATTAATTCTGTGTTACTTGTCCCTAGAGTGCTGGAATTTGTGCCCAAAATGGTTTTGACTGTAATTCTGAAACTCCACTTACAGAAGACAGGCATAGGTTTTTAAAGCAAGCTTTTCAATAAAAATGGAAAGAAAACAAAATCTGCTTATGATTTAACCAAAATCTGTAATTTAATCAGAATACTCTAGTCCATAAGCTTGTAAATGGAATTTAAATGTTTTTAAGCTACCTTTCCCGTCCTTCATTGAATCCCATTCTAGGGGCACTATAGAAGCAGAGCCAGGCCCCCGGGAGCCTGAGGTAGGTGATTTCTGCATGCAAGTTTTGTTTTCAATTAAAAGTCAATTTAGTTAGGTATTATTTGAAGAGATCATTTCCTGGCTACTTTTCTGAAAAACTTAGAGGCATTCAAATTAGTCTTCATAAAATAACTGTAGGAAAATTCTCAGCATATTTATAATTTAAACAAATTGTTCAGTCAGCTGATATCAGGTATTTTGCTAGTTTTAAAAACTCATAAGTTGACATAAATCTCATAAGTTGACAATATTTGTCAAAAAGCTGCATATAAACTTCAAACTTTCTAGAAGTGTTTGAGTGATAAATGAGTTATTCTTTTTATTCCTGTGTCCAGGACACAGATGCTGAGAGGCAAAATGATAGAACTCTTTCTAAAGTTGAAAAGCCTATTTCTTCATTAAGAGCAAAAAAAGAATTTCTTTACTGAAGGATTATGTCTTTCATTAAATGACATTATCTGAATCAATATGAGTTATAAATGCCTTCTAGGACTCCTATATTAATCTACACCCACCCCAGGGCTCAGGGACCATTGTGGAAGAGGAGGTGGAAAGATTATAAGAGTCAGGGAGGAGGCGTATGACCATGTGGAAATAGAGTCCGACAAGCTCCTGGGACCCTGCTCATATGAACCTACAACAGAGGTGTCAGCATGCACAGGACCCAGGCAAACTCAGACAAAAACCCAGCATGGAACTGGGGAAATGGACAGCTGACCCCAGTCTTAGCTGAAGAAATATTGGCAACTGATTACTGCTAGGTGAGGACAAGCTGATCTTCCTAAAACAAGAGACCTCTAGATAGGCTGACTAGACCTCAGTAGATGAACTTGCACTGAGGGACATCTGGGGACACCAATATGACACAATAGGCCTTAAGACAAATGACAGAATGCATGAATTCCAGTGGGAGGTGGCTATGGGAGGGTGCCAATGGGGAAGGGGGTATAAAGAAGGTTAAGATGGGGCTGGCTCAGAGGTTAAGAGCACTGACTGCTCTGACAGAGGACCTGGGTTTGATTCCCAGCACCCACATGGCAGCTACAAACTGTCCTTAACTCTAGTTCCAGGGAAATCTGAAGCTCTCTTCTGACCTCCGTGGCATTGCATGACATGGGTGCATTCACATATATGCGGACAATACACTCATACACATTAAAAAATATAGAATTTTTTAAAAAGAAAAATAAAATTCAATAAAATGTCAAAGATTCTACAATTTGTCAGCGTCAGGAACAAGGGATGGTTCCTGCAATCCAGAA